>NW_012148964.1:2259064-2261348 GCF_000956105.1 Propithecus coquereli
GATGCAGCTAAACTGGTACTTTTAGGGAAATTTGTGTGCTTGTATTAGATAAGAAAAAAATAAAATCAAAAACTTGAGGTTCTACCTCAAGAAACTATAAACATAACAGCAAAGTAAACTCAAAGTAAATATAAGGAAATAACAAAAATAGCAGAAATAAATGGCACAGAAAACAGAGAAAAAGAGTAAATTAATAAAGCCAAAAGTTGGTTCTTTAAAAATATGCACAAAATGGACAAACCCCCAACTACACTGATTAAGAAAAAGGAGAACTAACAGAAAGTGCCAATAACAGGAAAGATTTATCAATGCAGAACTTACAGGCATTGTAAGTTCTTGTACAATGCCTTACAAAAAAATACTAAAAGCAATTTTATGCAAACCGATTTGATAACTTAGGTAAAATGGACAAATTGCTTAAAAAATAAAACTCAGCAAAATTGACACAGGAATAAACAAACTGAAGAGACCTGTATCTATTAAAGAAATTGAATTTCTTATCAAAAGTTGTCCCCAAAAGAGAACTCCAGGCCCAGGTGGTTTTACCAATAAATTCTAACAAACATTCAAGGAAGAAAACCAGTCTTACACAAACTATATTAGAAGGCAGAATAGTAGGAAGCACTGATCTAATGTTACAAGGCCAGTATAATTGAATACCAAAATCTGAGTAAGAACATTATAAATTATCTTAATAAAGTTGTAAAAAAAAAAGAGGCAGAGAGCCTCATTACTATTTACTCCTTAAACAAAGTCTTGAACCATACACAAATGATGTTAGTTCTAGAAAAGACCTCAAAGGAACTGCTTATAATACAGTCGCAGGTGAAACACATAGTGTAACGTGAACACCATGTTTTCTAATGATTTTGTTTTATAGCAGAGAAACTACAGCCTACAGAACAAAGCCAGCCCAAGCCTGATTTTGTATTGCCTGCAGGCTAAGAATAGGTTTTACATTTTTAAAGTGTTAAAAAATTTTTTAAAAAAGAAGTAACAGTGACCATATGTGGCCCACAAAACCTAAAACATTTACTCTCTGGTTTTTACACAAAAAGTTTGATATCCTTGTTAGAGTAACAAGTTTATGACAGTATACGCCATTTTATTGTTCTGCTATCAGGGGTGGGTACACAAAATACTCAGAGACTAGGACACCTGCCAGCCTTTCTGTCTCCTTTCCTCCACTTAGCTTCTATCTTCTATTGATTGATTGATTGAATAAATATGTAGGAGGGCCCTATTATATTTCAGTCACTGCATCATAAAATCTGAAATATAATGACGAGCAAGATGACCTCAATGAGCTTACAGGTTCACAGAAGAGATCTAAACGTTTATTCAATGAATAAATCAATCGCTCCAGCAAAGTTTTACCAGGGCCAAGTGGGTAACACTGATTAGGAAGGCCTAGCACACCTGCCCCACCTTCTTGCTGTTGTGGCTGACTGACCTCTCTACCAGATGCCATGCTTCCCTGGACCTGAGGTTTCCCCTCAATATAATATAAAGGTGATAATACACTTCAAGGTAAAAGATGAAAAAACTGCTGTGAATGTATACAGATGCAAATATAAGACATAATTACGTCCTTGTTGCTTCCTCAATTGGATGTTTTAAAATGTCAATCCTTCTCTCAAATTGAAGTTTCTTCTTAAATCTCATATTTAAAATCAAAACTAATGCAGTTGAATATTTAGGAAAGATAATGCCTGGGAGGTTTATTAATGCATCCAAAAATAACTTCCCATTTTAAAGTTAATGTGAAAATCTCCAAATCCAAGGGATATGCATCTTAATGTGTTAAAAATTATTAGCTAACATTTACTTAGCCACTGACAATTATTTGGGTTTTAAATCCAGAGGGTGTAAGAAAGATTATGAAAAGGAGTCAAGGGGGATATTAATATTAGTAGAAAATAAAATGTCATTTAGCAAAATGCAAATGAGGATATTTTTCTGGATAAAGTCCTTGGAATCAATCATTTATTTCATGAAATAGAAAATTTTGGCAGAGGGAAGACCTGTCAGAGGAAACATAGCCGTGACAATACTGAATAAGATAGCCATGCTTACAAGGCAACATAGTGGCCAAAATAATCAGAATGACTTGGACTTGTAGAAAAGATGTCACCAAAAAGAAAAAAAATACAAGACTAATAGCACATCACCTGCATGCCTCAGTTCCCAAGAGAAGTGGACAAATTGGAAAAAGGTGAGGAAAGCCAAACAAGAGTGATTATAAAACTCAAGAACTTAATTGAAGGGAAAGGATTTTAAACTA
>NW_012148964.1:2262785-2263906 GCF_000956105.1 Propithecus coquereli
CATCTATTTGAAGGATGTTCATTTTCCAAGAATGTGGAATGAATCTGCTATTAAAGATAATAGACTATTTCTTAAAAACATATATGAAGAAAGCTTCAAATAGACAATAGCTATAAATCATCAGAGATCTCTAATCAACAAAAAAGAGGCAGAAAGATATCTAAAAGTCCATGTTTGATCATTTGGTGTGAAAACATAAATATAGAGGATGATTGTGTTTTCCATCTCCTCTCCCCTGTTCTCCCCAGGCCCAAAAATCTTTACATTCTTCATTTACTGCTCCCAGACTCCTGGATGTGCCTCAACAATTCCCTCCTTTCTCAGAGATCCTTAGCCCATTTGTGGTATGCTATACTTGCTGTCTTCTCATTTCTCAAAAGCCATACAAAATCATGCTTTGCTCTTCCAGAATAAGTCCAATCAAAAACCATTCCAGCCAAGGTTCCTCCTGTGGCCAAAATAATGAAAAAGAGCAACAAAAGACGCTGACCAGTTGTCATTCATGGGACACACACAACCAGAAACCCACTTGAGACTATCCTAAGTCAATGCCCCAGTTCCAGGAATTGGACACTGTCAAAGTACCGCCAGGAATGACCTCAGACTGTATCTCCTCCTACTTACTGTCCTTCCCCTCCAGACTTACTGTCCTTCTTCTCCTGAAAACGTGCTAGGCAGCTCTAGCCTCAGCAACTTTGCACCTGGAATGTGATTTCCCCCAGAGAGAAGCACAGTTTGCTTCTTCACCTCCTTCAGGTCTTTAATGTGTCATTGTTCCCTGACCACCCTTACAATTGTCCACTTCAACACATTTATCGTCGTTCTCTACTTTACTTTTATCCACAATACTTATCACATCACACTTAATGCACAAGATAAATTTTACTGACTTAATAGTTTATTTTCTCTCTCCCCTTGTTGGAATGTCACCTCCAAGACGACATTCTACAAGTAAAAAGAGGGTGAGGGATGCAAAGCCCAGTAAGTAAGAAATGGTGCATATTATAGTTCCCCTCTTTAGGGCTTAGTAATTTATATTAGCATAGTGAAGTCTGTAGCGTATTGAAAAAAAGAAACATTTTTAACTTTCTCAGTGAAGAAATGTTTTTTGTTTTTTTTTT
>NW_012148964.1:2266213-2266500 GCF_000956105.1 Propithecus coquereli
GAGGACAAAAGATTTGACAGACACTTTATCAAAGAAGAGATAAAGATGGTCAATAAAGACATGAAAAGATGTTTATTATCATTAACTCATTAGAGAAATTCAAGGTAAAACTACAATAAGATAACACTTCACATCTATTAGAAGGGCTAATATTAAAAAGACTGACCTTACCAAATATAGGTGAGAATGTGGCAGAACTCACACACATGGTTGGTGGGAATACAAAAGGGTATGGCAACTATAAAAAAGAGTAAGGCAGTTTCTTACGAAGTTAAATATTTACCATA
>NW_012148964.1:2268110-2287118 GCF_000956105.1 Propithecus coquereli
AGAAACAGTCACAGCCAAGAGGAGCCTAAGGAGATAAGACAACCACATGTAATGTGCTATCCTAGATAGGACTCTGGAACAGAAAAAGAACATTAGGGAAAATAAAGAAAATCTGAATACAGCATGGAATTTAGTTAATAATAATGTATCATTATTGGTTCATTAATTATAACATATGCATGTAGGATGTTAACAATAGGGAAACTTGGGTAGGGAGTACATAGGAGCTCTGTACTATCTCTGCAATTTTTCTATAAAGCCCAAACTATCTAATATAAACATTTTCTTTAAAAAATACACAAATTTCATATGTTAAAAAGTTATCATAAAACACAAAACTTTTCTAGGTGATACAAGATTTAAGTTATGAGATTCACTGTAAAGAGAAAGACATCCCTGGACATATTTTAGTCCATGATAAGAGTTGCAGATTAAGTTTCTAAACAAGTAAACTTAGTATTCTTAATAATTCTTCTAAGATTGTTGCTTTTAAATGTATAACTTTAAATAATTGCTTTATTATGGCATGTGATTTCATTTACCTTAGGTTTACGAAGAGGTAATGAAATTTTATACTGAAAGTTATTGAAAAATGTATGACTTTATTTATAGAAATTCACTCTGGTCAGCTTTATCTAAAATGAAATACAACTGAAGACCTGAAACAATGACTAATTTATCTTACAGTCTTCCCCCTTCCAAATAAAAAGACACTATATTTTACTATTAGAGAAGAAAAGACTTTTATGTTTTTCATTTTCACAACTATCCTTCCAAAATAAACTGGAAAGAAATTTGACACTGCTAAGATCTTAGCCATTTTTCATTGCTAAAATAATCTTTTCTTTTGATCTTAATGAGCTTCTTTGCATAAATTATAGCTATGTTAAGGATAGTGTAGCACAAAGAACTGGGAGAGGACTGTTTGTTTAGTTAGTTGTTTTTTAGGATGTTGGGATGGTGTGGGGGTGGTTCCCTAGAGTTTCACAACTCACCCCTGTCTAGTCAACTGAGCTGGAACAAATCACAATGCTGGGCCTCAGATTTCTCATTTACGAAATGAAAAGATTATAATGCATAATCACTTATCTCTAAATTTATTCTAGTTACAAAATCCAAAGTCCGAGTACAATAGGTACAAGACTGATTCCTCAGCAACCCCACAGCCTCTCAGGTAGACTTGTCAAAATTAATGGAAATGGGGATGGGCATTCATGTCTCTGCAATAGAAATTGTGCACAGAAGATATGACTCATTGGGTCCAGCAGACCCAACTCAACTTTGATTTCAAAATTTGTTTCTTTTTTCCATTCTTGAGATACTTCACTTAGTAAAATGGGTTCCAGCTCTCTCCAGGATAATACAAGAGGTGCTATATCACCATTGTTTTTTGTGGCTGAGTAGAACTCCATGGTATCCATATACCACATTTTATTAATCCACTCATGTATTGATAGGTACTTGGGTTGTTTCTTTATCTTTGTAATTGTGAATTGTGCTGTTATAAACGTTCAAGTGCAGATGTCTTTTTTATAGAGCGTCTTTTGCTCCTTTGGGTAGATGCCCAGTAATGGGATTGCTGGATCAAATGGTAGTTCTACTTGTATCTCTTTGAGGTATCTCCATATTGCTTTCCACAGAAGTTGCACTAGTTTGCAGTCCCACCACATGAGTGTTCCTATCTCTCCACATCCACACCAACATTTATTATTTTAGGACTTTTTGATAAAGGCCATTCTCACTGGGGATAAGTGATATCACATTGTGGTTTTGATTTGCATTTCCCTTGATGATTAGAGATGTGCCACATGTACTCGCCATCAAATTGTTATTAACTGATCAACACTTAAGTTCATATATAGTAATAACATTCATGAGGGGTCAGGCAGATGGGAGGGGAGAGAAGGGGATGGGTATATACACACGTAATGGGTGTGGTGCACACCGTCTGGGGGATGGACATGCTTGAAGCTCTGACTTGGGTGGGGCAAGGGCAATATATGTAACCTAAACATTTGTACCCCCATAATATGCTGAAATAAAAAAAAATTTTTTTAAATAAACAAAAATAAAACATAGCAGGAAAAAAAAAAACAAAATTTGTTTCTTGTTCCCTTGACTCTGGGAATGGTCTTCAATAAGCGAGAGAACAGCTTCCTTTTTCATAGCACATAGCATTCTGACCGATTGAAAGAGTAGGAAAAGGATGGAAAGGGAGGCTTCACATGTTTGTAAGAAAACAGAGGACTTTAGGAATACTGTGCTTAAGATGATAACCTTAATGTTAGCATTGGTTGGGACCTCACTCAGCTGTCATGGAGGAGACACTGTGATACAGGACTTGAGGTAAGAGACATCAATTTTTCCATTTAAATAAGAACAGATGAATAGGGAGGGTCAACCCTTATTTATATCATGCCACTAAATCCTTTCCATGCCAACCACTTCCCTAGCATACATCATTTTTATTACCATAGTTATTTAAATGTTTGACAAAAGAAGAAGAGGAAGGAAAAAGATGTGCGAAGAGAAATATCCAAATTTTCACTCAGTGATTGTGTTCTGCTAGTCCCTAGATGGATTCCCAATTTCTGGACCTGCTTCACAGGGGTGTGACCCATGCAACCACACAGGGCCACACACTCAGAGGGGCCCCAATCTTGGCTTAATACTGTGTTGTCACCATGGTTTTTTACCATGATAACATTCTTCCAGGTCCACCAAAGATAGGCCTGTGGTGCTGACAATTACGCTTTCCCAATGCAGAAGACCACAGGGACATGCAGGTTACTAACATCACTCAGGATGCTCTGCTTTGGTTATTGGAAAAATTCCTCCATGCATAACCAAAGCACTAGATGGAGGATTTTACTTGCTCACCAATCCCAAAATGGTTCTCCTGTTTCAATGTCCCATCTACAGCACCCTGGGTTAGGACACTGTTAGTTGTCTTTCACCCTTTCTATTCTGTTCTTCATATCTAATTTCTCTAAAATTTCTTCAAATCTATCCAAACTTATTTCCCAGTATTCCTTTGCGTACACCCTCTTAATCACCTTCAACTTCACCCCATTCAGTATGATGTTGGCTGTAGGCGTGTCATATATGACTTTTATTATTTGAGGTATGTTCGTTCTATTCCTTGTTTGTTAAGGGTTTTTATCATAAAGCAGCGCTAGATTTCATCTGCAACTATTGAGATGATCATATGGCTTTTGTTTTTAATTCTGTTTATGTGGTGAATCACATTTATTGATTTGTGTATGGTGACTCATCCTTCCATCCCTGGGATAAAACCCACATGATCATGGTGAATTATTTTCTTGATGTACTTTTAGATTCAGTTTGCTAGTATTTTGTTGAGGATTTTTGCTCTATGTTTTGATTTATGTTCATGAGAGATATTGGTCTGCAGTTTTCTTTTTCTGTTGTGTCCTTTCCTGGCTTTGGTATCAGAATAATACTTGCTTTGAATTATAGAATGATTTAGGAAGGATTCCCTCTTTCCCAATTATTTGGAACAGTTTCAACAGGATAGGTGCCAGTTCTTCTTTCTAGATCTGGTAAAATTCGGCAAAGCTCCCAAGTTGAGAAAGAGTCAGTAAAGGTCAATCAATCCAGGATATGCATAGTGTGACCTAACAATACAAATTTGGACACCATGCAGCTGCAACTGGTTCCACTAGCCACACATCACCAGCTAGCTCCATGGCGTCAGTAGCAGAGCATGGAGGTTTTGGGTGAGATTTTCCTACATAATGTTGCTCATTATCATTATTCTTATTAAGAGAAATATTCAAAGAATCTAGTAAAGTCTTATGTCTAGACCCCCAAGCATAAAACACTTAGCTTATGTAGAAAAGTATGTTTAAAATATCTCTATCTGAAGTAGTTCACATTAATAACAACAAAAATAACAATAGCAAAGATATATAATTGGCCAGTCTACAAAATGTTTTGGACATATATAAAGGAATCAATGATTTAATCTCATAATAACCCTGTAAGGCAGGAATTATTATACCCATTTTCAAATGATAAAAGGTGTGTTCAGAGAAATTGAGGGACTCATGCAGCTCTAAGTGCTAGAGATAAAGTTCATCCTCTGATTACAAGTCTAATACTCCTTCTACTTAAAAAACCCAGATTCTGATAATGACTACTTATGAGGCACCATATGAACTGTTACTATGCCACTTTGGGCTAATGTTGGAGAACTTTAAAAGCAAAGTATAAAGTAATGATAAGACCCATTGACTTCTTCATGCATTTTTTAAAATTTGCTCTTACATTAACTTGCCATTAACTATTCTACAAAAAGGGCTCACTACAGTCCAGTCTCTCTCTTATTATGATGATCTTAGAAAACAAAATTAAAAGGGAACTTAACATAGAGCACTTTATTTAATGAGCAGAGCTTATATAAGTGTGCAGAAATAATACCCTGGAGCTATTTTATACAAGAGCCACAAAAGATCTACCACAGATGAGTGACAGAAACATAATTAGTACGAGCTCATGCAGTTGCCAAGTTGCTATTATTTGGAAGAGCACTCTCTACTTGAAGTTGAGCTTTTGCTACCCACTGAATATCACAGTCAGTAGAAAATGAAGAATAGTGGCCCAAGAGCAGATGCTCCTGCCGTGAATTCCAGGGAATTTCACTAGCTGGTAACAGAGCCAATACTAAACATTGCTGAGAAGTCCCTAATGAGAAGATACATTCCTAGCTAGGCTTGCCTAGGACTCCGCAATGTGAAAAAAAAAAAGACAGAGGAGTACAGTTATTCCTTTCTTGGGAAATTTAACCCCAGTGCAAAGGCACCCAGTCTGGTATGGATGTGCTTGCCCATTATTTCCACACCCCAGATCACACCCTGCTAGCAGTTTCACTCTCAAAAAGGCTCAAAAAGGCCCCAGGGATTAGTCCAATGTGGCCATTGGATGTAGTCCAGGCCTACATGAGGCAACATTCAGAACACCACCAATTTACATTGTTTCCAGAATTAGTTCAAGACATTGGGCCTATTTCTCCTCTCCTAGATTGGGCCTTAATGCAACTATAAACTTTCCAGAAATATTCCAGAGACAGAAAGAGGATTACGCAGATCCCATTCACCTGGCAGGCCTGTGTCGGTGGCAATCACCCTGATATCTTTAGACAGCCATGCATTAAAGGAAAGCAATCCTGCAATTTCACCACAGGAGGAGTTTGGGGCTTGGGGGATTTTTTGTTATTGATGTGGGAGGTGGTAGAAATTTTTTTGGCGGGGTGGGGTAATTGTAGGAAGGAGGCAAGATGGCTTGGAGCCTCTTCCTTTTAAAAATATTCATTAGAATCTACGCCTTTTAATCTCAAAAGTGCTACCATGAGTCTTAAAAAAAGTCTCTTGGATAAGAAGAACCCAGGACACAAGCAAAGAATCCAGTGCTGATTAATTCAAGCATTAAGCAAATATTAACTACCAGACATGATACAGGCACTGATTCTACAGAATCATTTTCACACAGTAGCTTGGAACCAAAGTCATCTATAAAAATAGAAGTTCTTGAAGAAAGACTATTTGCAGTTGAACCCTAAAATATTGATTTAAGAAATGAATTCTATGCAATTTAAAAGGAATAGGACATACATCATGCTACTTTCCCTCCCACCCTTGCTAATAAACTAGGTTTGACAAAACGTTTTTAAATATATAAAGTGCTTACAGAATTCAGATTTCTTAGCATTTCCTTAAGTTAGTATTTCTGCAGGAAACAATATTACATAAAGAATTATTTTTTTTTTCTGTATTCAGCATGAAACAGTAAATATTCAGCATGCCATTTAACTCAAGGACCAAAATGACACAAAAGAGGCATGAGTAGTAATATCAGGCTGTAGCTGTAAAAACACTCAGTCAAGACACAGGGGACTGACGCCCACTTTGGGGACTACCTGGTTCCCTGAGGCTGAGTTAGAAACATTCCATGGAGAAAATATTAATGCTTGGGTTAGAGAAGGACTCCTATAAAATACAGTAAACTGATTCCAACACTATAAGGTGTGGGAAACAGCAAGGAATCAGTTGAATTCTCAAGAAGTAGGACTGACTGAGTAGGAAAATTGCAGAATGGGTGGATGTTTGGGAAGTTGGTCACTTCTCAAAAAGCAGGCATGATCATTCATACTTAATAGAGTTTTAAAATACAATCATCACCAGAGAATTAGATTAATTTTGTAAATCATCTTCCAAGAGGGTACATACAGATATATTTAGCCAATAACTGGGTTTCTTAGCTGTTCATGGTACTATGAGAGGCATCTGTGATTTCTGAGAAACCGTGCCAAATACAAGGATGTACTAGTATAGTCCTTGCCTTTAAGGAGTTTCTGGTCTAATAGAGAATGATGGGGTCAGGTAGGAGTAAGGGAATGTGTCTTAAAAGAATTTAGAGGTGTGATGTAATTATTTCCTGCTCGGGAAACAAGGACTTTTCATTTAGGCTGATCCTTGAAGGTTGAGGTCAGATATAAAGAAAAGACTTGCATTTAAGAAACCATGTTTAGAGAACAGCTGTTTTCAGAATGGATGAAAAGAAGTAGGGAGAGGTCAAAACAAAACAAAACAAAAAGCCTGGAGATCTACCAGGATGCAGAAGGACTTCAGTTTCAGAGCAGGACTTTCTAGGGAGGTGTCCATCCTGCTAATTCTCATGAAGAATTCCTCTCAAATGTCTCCAACACATGAAGAGGACAAACTTCTCTTAATCCTGACAGCCCTCAAACTGTAGGGATCTTCATAACAGTAGGTAATACGTACTGAGTGTTCACTTTGTGCTGGGTGTTTTGTATAAAATACCTTATTTTATCCTGATTATAAGGTACCTGCCTACAACATAAGTATTCTTATACCTATTTCACAAGTGAGAAAAATGAAACTCAGAGGTCAACTAAGATAACTTGCCTAAGATAACTTAGCTAATAAATCTTGATTCAAACCCAATTCTGACTCAAAGCCCATCCTTTTCCCCCACTATGTAGCAAACAGACTTAGATTATTCTATAATTTTTTTCTGATAAGTTGATACTGTAAATTACTCTTGTTCTAAATTTGTATAACACCCAACACAGTGTCAGCTGTATTGTATTAATAGATCCCTAATTAACTATGAGTGCACACAATATATCATGTGACTGTAAATTTTCTATGAGCGGAGAAAAAAACCGATGCCGTTTATTTCACTTTGATCCACAAACAGTTGGATGAATTTGCCACATAGTCAATGTGATAAGCTATGACTAGAGTATGATAAAAACAATCAAATCAGTCAATTCAATGAGAAAAAACAACAACAATTAAAGTGGTTTAAGACATCACCTGAATCAAAAACTGATTCCTTGAGGTTTTCCCCTTTCTACTGGCTATGCTAAGCCTAGTTTCCTGGTTGTAATCCTCCTAAGCATTAGCATAGATTCACAAAAGGTGTGGTAGATAATGAAAAGGAGAAATGTACTTTCTTATTTATAGACATACTCACCCAAAGAATAATTATATAAATTTACTTTTTAAAAGCCCCTATTAGTTGGCTAAATTGAAAATACTATGGTTTCCCTTTGCTCAGGATAAGGGAAATATGTCTCCTCTGGAGGAAACTCAGGCTAAGTAGAAATTATGACACTTCACCCCATCTGACCTTGTAATTCATACACTGCAGATCGATGTTTAAAGGCCTGCTGCTGAGTCTCCAAAGCTCCCCCAAGAATGTCATCTACACAGAAAGTTGGCACCTGGACGAGCTTCAAAGTCCCCACATGGGCATTGGGGTGAGCTCATCACATCAGGCTAGAAACCAGCCTTTGTTCTCAGTGTCACGTTTCGCCTTAGTAGGAGATCATTTCCTCACAATCACGTCCATTCATGAGGCAAGAGCACTGGGGCCCACACTGAACAACTCTTCATTGAGCTACAGAAAACAGGGAAATAGCTGTCGTGTTTTCCCAGTGATGCTATTAATATTTAAGTGCTGTTCTTGGGGCTGGGGGTAAAAACCCAACTCTAAGAGGGCTCTGACCTATTTTCATGATTACTGCTGCCATAATGAACAAATTGCTCAATAAGAAAAAAAAAAATCACGTCTATCCATATTCCAAGTAACCACCAGAGAACGTTTGTGTTGGCAAAAGACGTTGCTTGCAAAATTTGCAGCTACTGCTGTGAATAATATAAAAGGTTTTATATCTAAGCAGAGTGCTTAATGGATTGTACTAATAGTAGCCCTCGTTTCCATTTTGGTGGTTGAACATGTTATTAATGAATGATGATGTTAAGTAATGCCACCTATAAAATGGCACATAGCTCTGAATTCAGAGTTCCCACTGCACCTCACCATTCTCATTGAATTGCAGAAAGCAAATAAAGTGAAGTGTAATCTCACTTCAGGGAGGTTAAGTGATTTGCCAGGAGCCACTTAGCAAGTTAGCAAGTATAAATAAGGACGGAAGCAGCAGGATCCATCAATACACTGGGTCCACACACCAAGCATGGCATCTCAGCCAGGTTTCCTAATCAGGACGAACTCCACTCTGGAGACACGGGGGCGGGGCAACAGCTTGCTGTTCCTTCCGCTACTGCCACCCCGAGGAGTCTCACAGCCACGTGTCCAGAGGGTCTTCCTCTTCCGTTTAGGTTTTCTTGTTTTCTTTCTCCCATTTACTGTCCCTACATGTTGTTTCCTGCAGAAGCTCCAAGCTCAGGAGGAAGATGAATAAAATGACAGTTGCTAAGTTTTTTAAAAGGTAAAAAGTACCATAAATCTAGTTAAATGAACAAGTAACTACACATGTCTCTGTCTTTTTCCCCTCCTGTTCTTTTACCTCCTGCTTCTTCTTTCTCTATATCTGGGTCACTGATGCAATAGCTAATAAGGAATAGGATGTCACTTTTCATAATATTGAGACTTAAAAATATTTTTTTCCAGGCCACGCGCAGTGGCTCACGCCTGTAATCCTAGCTCTCTGGGAGGCCGAGGCGGGCGGATTGTTTGAGCTCATTAGTTCAAAACCAGCCTGAGCAAGAGCGAGACCCCGTCTCTACTAAAACTAGAAAGAAATTAATTGGACAACTAAAAATATACAGAAAAAATTAGCCAGGCATGGTGGCACATGCCTGTAGTCCCAGCTACTCGGGAGGCTGAGGCAGGAGGATCGCTTGAGCCCAGGAGTGTGAGGTTGCTGTGAGCTAGGCTGACGCCATGGCACTCACTCTAACCCGGGCAAAAGAGTGAGACTCTGTCCAAAAAAAAAAAATATTTTTTTCCTTATACTGTCTTTCTAGATTTCTTTCTTTTTCTTAAGGGTCCATGCGTGCTATTAACCCTGTTGTTAACAACATTAAAAATATTAACATCATTTTTAAAAAAACCTTATACCTACAAGATGTTCATTCTGAGAATACAAAACACTTTTTCTTTCATTTTTCTAAATAGCAGAGACAAATAAAGATATCTCATATTTCTTGTCCCTCAACCCAATGCTTCTGCCTCTATGTCAGGGTTTTCAAGGACAGCAACACTGACATTTTGGGCTGGACAATTCTGAGTTGTGCCGGGCCAGCCTGTGCATCCCTGGCCTTTACCCTCTAGATGCCAAAAGCAGTCCCCTCCCCCCAGGTTCTAACAACTAAAATATGTCTAGAGACATTGCCAAATGTACCCTGGAGGGCAAAATCACCCCCAGTTGAAAAGCACTTGTCTAGATCATGCTGCCTGGTCTTTTGTGTGTTTGTGTGAGCTGGAAAAGTGAGGAGATTATTTCGAGTTTTGTGTGTCTCATTCTCAAGGTGGGGATGAAGCTGAGGATCAGTGAAGTGAGAGATTATTTTCTTTAATAATTTCTACTCACCTCACATTGGTCTTGAGAGAATTGCCGTGAACACCACAAGACTGGTTAAAGCATTCTGAGTTTCTTAGAGGAAAAATAAAACCCCCCAAACAATAATAAAAGCATGAAAGAGCAACATACATCTCATATGACATAAGTGGACTGTGCCTAACAGAACGGGCATGCATTTTCTACCTTTTGTATGTGTTAACAAGCCAACAATTTTTTGGCATTTACTTACTGATATGGCCGAATAAGATGGCAAAATAAATTATTAAGAATAGGAGTTCATTATCGAAATATCATAAACCACTTTTATTTTCCCGTGTGTTTGTCTTTACCACAAGGATGTATTAGTCAGCTTTGGAAATATGTTCAAGAGCTTTCACAAACAATTAATTAATCCTTGCAGTACATTAATATTGAAAGAGTTATCATCTCCCATTGAAGAAACAGATCTAAAAACAAGTGGCATTTCTGTTCCGAAATAATACAAATTAATAAGAGGCCCTTAAATAGAACACTTGTGTTGAAACCTCAGTAAATCCTGGATTCATACTTAGGTCCAGGATATAGAGACCTTCTCGGACCACAATGGAAAATTTACCCTATCAGATTCTGGAATTAGCACTCTAAACCCTAACTTCCTCTATGTGCTATCAAAATAAAATTTAGTTTAAAAGATTTTTTTTTTACTCAGCTCCCACCTATGCAAGTATATGTTAGTTTTAAACATGAATCTAAGAGAAAAATATCTGAAAATATGGTTAGACCAATTTGAACTAAAACTCTTTTAAGAAAATGAGAAAAAATTTATACTAAGGAACTAAGGTTGTCATTTTGAAAGCAGTTTTACTGACTAGATAATTATAAGCACACCAGAAAATGACAATGAAGGACAAAAGAATAGAGGACGTTAAAGTATTTTATGGAGCTACAGTCAAAAGATGATTGGACTTGTAGGATTAAAATCACTGTCTTGCCTCTAATTAGCTCTGTACCATGAGCAAAATGCCCAATCACACTAGTGCGCGGCACAGAAACTCAAAGAGGAAGTGATTATGATTATTTTCTTTGTACTTATTTTATTCTCTCAAAACAGCTCTACTTAGCTGTCCTTAGACTTAAAAATTGGGAGATGGTATGACAGGCTGGATCAGTTGCTACTCTGGTATTTCATTCCTAATATGACACTGGCTATACCCTGGTCTCAGGTATCCTTGATTCCTTGATGCACTATCATTTAATCATCTGTAAAATAAACCTAATGTCTAATTTTACAGAACAGAAGAATATGGCCATCTTTAGAATCTCTTTAATCCATCTAATCTCTCTATTCCCTATCTTTGAAGGCAGGAGTAAGGTCTCTTGTCTTCTCTGTTGTACCCCAAGCACAAGCACAGTGCCGGGCATGTGACAGGCACTCAGCAAATACTTGCAGAATAAATGAATAATCCTATACACACCAAAACCAACACATCTCTCTTTCACTTGATTTATTAGTTGTTAACTGGTCACACACATGGAAAATGATAAATGGCACTTCAGGTAGCATATAGTTGTCAACACAACAAATACTTCTAAAGACTACCAGTGGTTTAAGTTCTCCAATGTGGTATGTTCAATAATTATAATAATACCATCTAAAATTCTTCACATAGGTCTTTAGTTTCTACATACAGAAATGAAAACATGAGCAGAAGAGCCAGATTCTGAGGAAAAGTACAAAGAAACCAACTCCAGAGGGAGTTTAGACAGTGGAAGCAAAACATTAAAGATTGTTATTCCCCCCAGCAATAGATAAACTTTTAAACTGAGGCTGTTGCCATCTGTAGTTGTCGCTGACCATCTGCTTAGGTCTAATCTGGTCTGTCACTAGCACTGAATATAAGTTTAAATTTTGTAAATTCTAAGTAAATTCTAGAAAAGCTTCTCATCTTTTTCTGAATTGTGAGCTAACTTTTCATCCTTGGACTATTTCAGCAAAAACATTAAATGGCTCCATAAGGTCAGGCCCACAAACCATCCAGCTCAACACCCTGTGAGAGTGATGGCAGCCACATGCATCACTTCTCGTACTGAACGTCCTCACGGCCCAGCTTCCACTTCGTTTTTAAATGTCAAACATGCAATTAATTTAAATATCCACCCCAACATATCGATGTCATGCATATGCAGAGTAGGCAGAATTGTCAGATGCTCCCCAAAATTCCAGCCCCCTGGTATGCACACCTTGCATAATCCTCTTATCCTGAGTGCAGGCAGAACCTGTAAATATGATGGGATACTCACTACCTACTACCTTTTTATTCTTTTTTTACTAGGTACTATTTTTTTAAAAATCGTTTTATTGATATATAACAATTGTACATATTTGGGGGTACATGAGATATTTCGATATGTGTATATAATGTGTAATGATCAAATCAGGGTAACTGGGATATCCATCACTTCAAACATTTATCTAGGTTATGGTATAGAAAACCCCGTCGAAGCTGACCAGAAGAGGATTAGCAGTCAGTGAGACGCACTAGTGCTATTCTGAGAGAAGCAAATATCCAAGTACTGAAAGGCCTATGGAGACCACAGGAACTAGGGTTGGCCTCCAGATGCTGGAAGTGGCCTATAGCCAACAGCCCACAGGAAAATGGGATGTTAGTCCTTTACCCGCAAGGAGTTGAATTCTCCAACATGAGCTAACGTGAAATTTAATTTGGGCTCCAGATAAGAACTGCAGTCCAACCTAGTGAGACCCGGAGCAGAGGACCCAGCTAGCACATACCTGGAGGGCTGACCCACAGAAATGTGAGATATTTATGAGTGCTTGGGTTTTTTTTTTCTTTTCTTTTCTTTCTTTTTTTTTGGTGGGGGGGGCATGGAGGGTTTTGTGGTGAAAACTGGAAAACCTCCTAGACAAATTCTAAAAGAGCTGTAACAGTAAGGTACTTATTTTAAGTCACTAAGTTTGTGGCCATGCATTATACAGCAATAGAAATCTAACACAAGAGATAAAGAATCATAAGCACATTATGAAATCTTCTGGCTGAGTGGAGTGATAAGGAAAGTGAAATTCAGTATAACTTATGAGAAAGGAGGGACTCCAGCCTTCCATGCTTGAACTGTCCTTTAATACTCAGAGTTATAGTTGATATGGGAACTTCACAAGCCATCACGTAATAAACCGTGCTCCTACAAAGTCACTGCAACCATGAGGGTGACAGCTATGGGGCAGAGCACATGCTTTCCATTGCCTAACACAAAGTCCAGCACATAGTAGGTGGTTGCTATGGTGTAAATATTTGTCCCCTCCAAAACTCATGTTGAAATTTAATTTCCAATGTGGCAATTTGAGAGGTGGGGTCTTTAAGAGGTGATTGGGTCATAAGGGCTCTACCCTCATCAATAGGTTAATCCATTCATGGGTCATTGGATTAATGGGTTATCACAGGCATGGGATGGGTGGCTTCATAAGAGAAGAGAGACCCGAGGTAGCACACTCAGCCCCCTCACCATGTGATGCCCTGCACCACCTCGGGACTCTGCAGAGCTCCACCAGCAGGAAGACCTTCACCAGATGGGGCCTCCCGACTGCTAAAGGTTTCTAAAGCCAAAGTGGTTTAAGTAGCTTAACTTGTCAGGGATAGATAGAACTGGCTGAAGCAGAGGAAAAGGGACGGAGGGAGGGAGATGGGGAAGGAGGGAGGGAGTCCATTCAGGGGACCCAGCCATGGTCCCAGCATGAGGAAGATGAGCTGAAAATTGGGCAAAATAGTAGAACCAGAAAGAATAGGGTGAATTAAAAGGATAGTTATTGAACAGTAACATCAGAGAGACAAAAAAATAAAGAGGACACTATGTTACTTCAAATCTATGTGACCGGGGGAAAAACGCTTTCATTGGCAGAAACGGGGAAGACACTGTTCATTGTTCCCCCACACACCCACACCGATTTCTAGAATAACAGTTAAGCTCCTGAGTGGCACACTGAAGGCTTCCTTGTGACCTGGCCCCTGTTCCTGTTTCTCTCTCCTCCACAACCCGAATGCACATGAGCAGACACACGCATCGGGACCATGCTATCGGCAGTCCTCTGAACACTTTGGGCAGTTCCACTCCCCCATGCCTTTCCTGCTCTTCTCTGTCTTCTAGTCATATGTCAAATGGTCTCTCTGTGTCATCTCCTCAGGAGACCCACCAGTCTGACTAAAATACCTTTCTTCTTGTCATATTCTAGCACCTGTGAATAAACACCTGTCATGACATCCACCGGGTTGCTTAATTTTTATGTGCTTGTTTGTTTCTCCACCTAAAACTGTAGACTCCCTTATTTGATCTTGTATGCCCAGCAACTAGAATTTATCCGGGTTCATAACGGACACTCAATAAAGGTTTGTTGAATGAATTTTGAATTGAGTTTACCTGAATTTTAGGTGATGGTAGGACAGAATCTGGTATGATTAGGACTTTGTTTTCCAAACCAAGGGGTTAGCATACCGTATAAGGATTTCAGTTTCAAACAATACGCAAAATAGCCACAATTTAACTTAGCACTTTCAATCACTGCTAAAACTCTGTGTGACAAAATAGAAACTCTGGGTGCTAAGTGGCACCCTGAAAGTTTTTGCTGATATTATCTCCACAAGAGTGTTTAGAGAGATTACTCAATTTCAGGATTTGAAATGAACAAAAATAAAAACTTCAAAATAGTGCCCTCCGGTTACCTAAATGATCCTACAATCACCAACTTTCAAAAATAAATAAATGCTTAGTGAAAATATAACGAATTGAAGGTGACCTGGTGCACATTTATCCAAATTGCTTGCTATATTTGCAAAATTCACTACCTGCAAAGACTGCTAATAACAATACACCTCTTTGGATGTAATTTAAGACAGCCTCATTGTCAGTTCACTGGACATTGTCTCTGATAGCAAAAAGTCACCTGAGAAGGGTCTAATATGGCCTTGGAAAACCATTATTTACATTAGAAAGAAATTCTTCCTATTTAGCCCAATTGTACAATTTTTTGCTTTTGTACTAATCTAGCGCCCTTGAATTTCAAAAGATTGTGCTAAAATCATTGCAGAATTCTTAACACCAAAATTTTTTGAGATTTTTATATTAAAAACTATAAATGTGGAGTTTTTATGTTCTCTTAAATGTGGGTACTCCAGGACAAAATATTCATATTGAATAGACAATTATTTATATGCTGAAACTATGAAGAAATTGAATGCACACAATAGTCTTTGTAATGTTCCCTCATCTATGGCGAGCACTTGTTTCTGTTAATACAAAGATAGGAAATGGCATGAATGAATCCTCCCATCCCTTGACACTTTATTTCACTGAGACTTATTCAAAAGTAATTTGCTCTTGTGCAAAGCAGAAAATATATACTTGCTTTTCTGGCATGCATGCCTTCAGATAAAGAATGCTATGATGATTTATGATACAATACAATCCATCCAATCTATCAAAATGTCCAAATAAAATGTATTTAGCCATTTCTTAAGCAGAACTTTGAATTATGTTTCCTTCTTTGTGTATATGAAAAACAGAAATTCATTCACTGCTTCATTCATTCAATAAACATTTATTTAGCACTTGCCATGTGTTAGGTGATAGGCACTGACTGTACAGACAACATCCCTACCTTCATTGAACTTAACTGTGTTGAAGTAGAATTCTTAAAAGCTCTCACTGGTATTTAGCAAAACATTTGGATACATTTGTCCAATTTACCCTTCTAATAGGAAAATACATTTTGAATTTTTCCTCAGATTTATAATAAATATCAGTGGTGGAAAAATGGCAGAAGCAAAATTTTTATTTAACAAAAGAGGACATGAGTATTAAAGCTATTTGCTGGTTAAAAATAGTTTCCTTGCAAAATAGTAAAAGCTCTGTGACTGTTAGTATTCTAGTAGTGAGAGAAAACTCAAGCTGGATAATATTGAAAAGTCAGAAATATTACATAGGAAATTCCTGCACTAAGTGAGAAGTCAGGAGAGTTGGTCCCTGAGAGGTATTCTACTTAAAGAAGGGCTACTGTTATAACATTTTACTTACAAAGTAGAATATTTATTGAGATGCTGAATATACGAATGCTAAGGCATTGGCATTTATTTATAATAACATTTGAAGTTCTATTAATTGGCTCGCCTGAATACTGAAAGAAAGTAAGCAATGTAAATTTCTGATGCAGAAATGATTCAAGACAATGCCTATGTGTTCTCATCTTTCTTAGCTTTTAGGGGATCTAAAAGCATTCTGATGAAATTTGACTTTGTCAGATTATTTAATTACCTCAAAGGACAGGTATTCCATCAGTCAACAACATTTCATACTTTTTTTTTTTGCAGATGACACAGTAGCTTTTGAGACAGACTGAGTTCAAATTTCAATGTCAACATTATCAGCTGCAAGGCTTTGAGCATGTACCTTGCTCTCTCTAAGCTTCAATTTCTCCGCCTGCAAAATTGGGCTACTAATAGTACCCATCTCATAGGGTTGTGGTAAGAATTTAGTCAGAAAGAGCTTTTGTGAGGTGCTTGAAAGCTGTGGAAGGCAAAATGGCTCCTCAAATAGGTCCATATCCTAATCCCTGGAACCTGCAGGTATGTTACGTTACATGGCAAAAGGGACTTTGCAGACAGAATTAAGGTTATGGATCTTAAAAGGGGGAGTTTATCCTTGGATTATCCAGGTGGACCCAGTCTAATCACATAAGCTCTTAAGAGAACTTTCTCTGGCTGGAGTCAGAGAGAGATGCAGCCGAAGAGAAAGTCAGGGAGATTCAAAGTGTTGGGTTCCCAGCAGTGTGGTATTGCTGGTTTGAAGATGGAGGAATGCAAATGACCTTCGGGAGCTGAAAGAGATTCCCAACAGGCAGCAAGGAAACAGGGACATGAGTTCTACAACCACAAGGAACAGAATCCTGCCAACAACCTAAATAGGTTTAGAAGTGGATTCTCTCCCAGAGCTTCCAGGTAAGAGCTCAGGCCAGCCAACACATTGGGTTCTGCCTCATGAGACCCAGTGCAGAGAGACCATGCAAGTCAACTCAGGCTTTGACCTAAAGAACTGTGAGATAGCAAATTTGTGTTCTTTTAAGGTACTAAGTGTGTGACAATTTGTTATGGCATAACATAAAAAGCTAATATCCTTGCATTTGACTGGAACTACCTACCCTTTGCATCACTATTATTCACAGCAAACATGGATTGAGCAGTGTGTGATGGATAAGTGCAAAATACATTTCTGTTAAGGAAACAAGAAAGCAATTAAAGGTGAAGAAGGTGAGCACAACTATCAAAAGTGAGACTTCTCAGATTTCTAGACTTCCTCAGGCTAGAACCTAAATTATGCTATAATTATGAAGACATGAAAACTGAGTTGCTCTTTGGGAAAACAATAAAGTTCTCGAAGGATTAGTCCAAATTCATTTGTCACACTTGAATTATGCTGGAGGATATAAAACAACTTCGTCCTTGCTCAGTGCTATATCCATAGTACCTGGCACACAGTAGCTGCTCAATAACACCTATTAACTGGACAAATGAAAGAATATTTACAATGACTAGAAATAGGGAACTATTATTATGCTTTTCATTGAACCGGTACTTCTGTGAAAACATCTGTTTGAGGAATCGCTATAGTTTCAAAAAGTTCAAATATGCTTTGCCTAAAGATGATGAAGACCATGAGTTAAGGGTAAACATTACTATAGGAAGCCGTATGTCCAAGCAGTGGTTTGGGAGTGTGGAGCTAAAGAAAAATGCTGCTTTGCAGCCTCCAGAAGAACTGAATACACACTGGCTATGTCCCAGCTCTGGTCACACATCCACGAGGGCAGAGAGAGCATGTTTCTATGGACTGGCTCATCAGGCTGGCTGTTGGCACTTTTCTCCCAGGGCAGTTGAAACTTCTGAGGTCAACTGAGCAGGAAGAGAGAGCTCGCAGATCCCTTGTGATAAACGGGGTCCTCGGCTTTCTTTGCATGAATGGCTGCTTTATGTGCAGATGTTCAATGCACTTCCATAAGCTTTTATGGATGAATAAGTGGCATCATTATGGTGTGATTTGACCAGAAATGAAGCATGGCCCAATGCCATCTGCAAAATTCCTATCTTTCAGATACAGATTGTAGAGGAGTGAAGCTAATGAAACTAAAATACTCTTCAGAGATACTGAGGACTCCTGGAAAGACTATCAGTTAATTTCAAAATAAGAAACTGAATTTTTCTCTGTACCATACTAGCTTTAAAAATCTCTTATTCTGTATGTCTCTTCTTGGCATTTATAAAACAACTGTTAGCCATTCCATTAAAAATCTCTCTCATGGAAAAATACATGGAGCTAATTAGGAAGTATTTCTAATGTCTACAAAAGTCAGCGATTTCTCTCAGTCAGAAAGGCATATCATGTACACAGTAATCAAATTTCCTAATTTAATTTCCTTGTGACCAAGATGTTCAAACTTGCCTAGCTGAGGAGGCAAAGGATACATTTCAGCTTTATCAGATGATAATTTGGGGAAGATGAGAGGTGAAGACAGACATGGAAACAAAAGAGAGAATTAGGAAGAAGAAGTATTAAAAGAGTGGTTGGAAAGTTCACACCTGCTACAATGTACAGGAGAAGATTTCAGAATACTAAGAGAAGTCATAGGATGATGCGCCTTTTGGTAGACTCTTCAGACCATCCTTTCTTATCTCTCAAACTCAAGAACTGAACAAATACAATGATGCCAATTATTCACAAATGAAAATAAACAATACCTTGTGTAAAACAAAACATTAGTCACAGGGTATACAAGAAGTTAAAAAAAGGTAATAAAAAACATTTAAAAAAAAAACAGAAGAAAATCTACTTGAATATCAGATCTCAGGATGGCAAAAGGCTTTTTAAGTAATGAACAAATTCAGAACACTACATTGATAAGTTTGGCAATATTAACTTAAATCTTTCTGTATTGAATATGCCAAAAAATTAAAAAGCAAAGAAAAATGGAGAGGAAATATTTTAAACAAATATAAAAGAAATTATTTGATATCCTTAATATAGATTAAGGATTTAGAGCTTGCAAAAATTCTCATACCATGAGAGGAAAATGTTCAGCATACATAAACAGAGAAATTTTA
>NW_012148964.1:2288269-2329541 GCF_000956105.1 Propithecus coquereli
GCAACAGAGTGAGACTTTGTCTCAAAAAAAAAAATTTACTTTATAAATTCACACCTATATTTTTGATAGTTGGGGGACAATACTATCATTCCCCACAAGTTGATCAAATCTCATCAAGTCCTGGTGATTTATGAATACCTACAGCAAAACCAGCAGCAGACTGGTGGATGGGGCTGACATCCAATTGCAGCTAACGCAGAGACACCAGTTATCCCAGTTTGGTCTGGGCCCTTTCTCACCTCTCCATACAATCTCTTATCTATTAATACTCCAGACCTCTAACACTTCATAAAAAGCAAGAACAGTTTTTAAAAAGACAAAGGCCTTCTTCAACTTCTTTTACATGCCCTCTGATACCCAGCCCAGGGCTCAGTACACAGTAGGCACTTGCTTGCAGGGTAATTCCAAGAATAAATGAGCGGGTGTACATGCAATCACTGTAAAATGCAAACTGTGATAAAAACGCAAACGAGAAGCAATTGATGAGTTGCCTTGAGCTGTACTATTTTGCACAACAGAATGTCCTATTTCTTTTGTCAATTTTGAAATTATTGAAGTAATATATTTCTTCACTTATCTAGTAACTTCCATGGAAATTTACCACTAGACATTCCACTGGGGAGGGGAAAGAAAGGAGAAACAGATGGTACAAACTCAGCCTAAGTGTGAAATTCTTGTCTAAGACTACTCACACTTCCCAATGGCCTCCAGAATGAGACAAAAGTTCCTTAGTATATAGGTCTAGATCTTTCCTAGAGAAGATAATTGTGACTCCAAAGCTCAGGATTCAGAATTCTAGTCCTGCCCTAAAAATAAGTAGAAGTACATGGGGATGAAGGATCTTCATCTGATGCCTTTTAAATTATTTTTTTAATTATTAAATGATTCAGATGTTCTTAAAATGGAAACTACCCACTTAACCACTTTTAACCAAGGGAAATGAAAACTGTCAGCTGCCATTCTGAGTCAGATATTCAGGCAAAAGGAAAATTCTGAATTTAGATGCTTCACTGTCACAATGACATGCTAAGGTGCACTCAGCTCTGCTACCAAAAATACATACAGCGTGTGTGTGTATGTATATGTACGTGTATACACACACACACACACACACACACACACACACACACACACACCAAAACAGCTTGCAAAATGGAAAAACTATTGTCATTTGTCAGACCAAATGAACCTGATATTTCTGTAAGGACTTTGCTAGAAAATCAAGTTAGAGGCTTTATTCTAGTCTTCATTTTTCTTCCCCTTTTCTTAAAGCATACCACATCTTTATTAGTGTAGTTAACATTTATTGCTTTACTTTATTCTACCTATAAACTATAACTACAAATTTGTATCCATATTCATTGAAAAAATGAATTAAATCCAACAGTAAGTTTAGTAGTTGTTCCCAGTTTTAGGATACTTAACTTTAAACATTATACTTAGGATTTTAAGAATTTTTTATTAATAAAAAAGCAAATAATTTGTAAGGTTAGAAATTATAATCCAATTTCCATTTTTTATACCCTCTCTGTGAACCAAAAAGTCTCAGAATGTCCCAAAATTAAATGTCTGAGCTAAAACCTCCTCAAAATAAAAACTACATATGAAAATTAGACCCAAAATTATTTTGAGTAGGAGGCCTTTTTCTCCCAGACATGCCACTTTACATGCAGAAGAATCCCAAATTATCTGACAGGCTACAAGTGGGAAGTACTTCCTCCACCGCCGACAGTCTTTCAGAAAGCACAGTGCACGCTTTAACAGCACACAGACAGTCTCCCATTTGGGGACAAGGAAAGAAATAAAATGTGTTCAGCTAAAAATGGTACAGGGATGCTGTTAGTGTAACAGTTTTGTCTAGAGACAGAGACTCATTATTTAGCACAATGTGACGCTCGAGTTGCTGGGATTTAGGGAGTGGGCAGGGAGTGGGGCATTGTTGAATGCAGTGACCCGTACAGAGGTGACCAATGAGAGGTCACTGGCCACAAACCATCTGGGACCTGAGTCCCCATCGGCTTCCTGGGTACTGCCAACTTCCTCTCTACCCATCTTGTTATAGAGATAATAACAACTGCTTCCACATATGAAACCTCCAAAAACTCACAAAATAGAGCTATGTATAGTTGCCTGATTTATGGCAAAGGTGATCCTACAGGACAGAGGAAACTGAAGCTGAGAAAGCAGTGCAGTGTGAGGCACAGGCTTGCTCCTGTAACGTGGGTTTTTCAAGAAGCATCCCTTCAGCCTCAGCAGTTTAACTGAATGCTCTTCCTCTGCACTCTTGGTATCAGGTGCATTTTTTTAAAGACTATACCTACCTAATTGTGGAAATCAGTTCCTTACCTGTCTGTATCCCCAGCATCCAACATGCTGCCTGTCATATACTAGGTAAGGAACTTAATTAAGCCTAAGAAGCCCAACACAGGCTGCTAGAAATCATCTCCAGTAGTAGGAGCTGCTACTGTTGTCAAGACCAAAAGCTCTTCAGAGCTGCTGGAGAAAAGCAGCACCTCAGAAATATTTGATGCTTTCTGTGACATTTAACAAGTGAGGAAATACAGCGATTCCTCATCTTTCAAAATTCTCCAGTGTGAAGGGCTAGACTAACAACTTCCCACCAGTGAAGTGGAGGATCAAGTGTGCTCTGCAGGCTGGACTCAGCCATGCAGAGGCCAACTGCCCTCGGACGCGTAGGGCAGAGGTGTTTGAATCATGGGACCCACCTCCCAGGCCACCTGATCCAAGATGAGCCAAACAGATTCTCTCTCCCAGGAATCAGGAACTGGGACACTGTGTAGTCTCTGGTGAGCTGTGAGAAGGCCATATTCCAATATGTAAATGGAGAAGCAGAAAAGACAAGCCTAAAGCAGACACTACAAAGAATCTGAAACAAGAGACCATCTGGCCTGACAGAGTGAGAAAGAGATGAAAACATAGCTGCCTAGCTTCCAAACATTTCCAGCCCTGCCCAGTCCTTTGTGAAACCCCATCACATTAATTGCCTTTGGATTCCATGAGCTACCCCTGGATCCCATCTCTGTTTATAAAAGTTCCCCTTTTAATTCATGACAGTGATATTTTCTGTTACTTGAAAGCAAGGGAGGCCTAACTTTAAGACAGATACCTAATTTAAGTGCATGCATATTTACTTTATTTTTCTATAAACTTAAAGAATCATTAAGAAAAAAGAAATTGATCTAATTTTATGAACTGTTTTCTTTCTTCACTAATTGAAAGAATTGCAAGTCAAAAAGAAATGAGTTAATGGATAGAGATAGCTATTCACGGTTTCTTTGAAGATATTTTAACAACATATGGAGCATATGGCTTAGAAGTATGTATCTATAGATAGTTATACCACTCAACTTCAGGTATTCAATGGCCTCAGATGATCCTTTATGCTGTTTAATGAACATCTTGAGATGCTCCATTTAGAAAAGTATAATGTAATGACTTTTTAATTGTTGCCTTTTTCCACATGCAAAACAACTCCGCATACAAGTTGAATTATAAATTCGGATAGCATTTCTCAAGCACTTTCGCCCTCCATGTGCCCGTTACAAGTGAATTGTCTAACATCTGTTTGTAGCTGAGTATTACCACTAAAAACAGAGAAACCTATACATTCACTGCTCAATTTAAAAAGCTCAAGTTACAGGCACCAAATTCAAGGTCCTAATTTGACTCATGATGTTATTCTCCTGTGATTCAACCTCTCTTTCAGTTCCAACTTCACTCATATCAGTTAGTTTGCTCAGTATTTACTATAGGAAGTTGATCATATATGTACTGATGGAACAGGGAAAAAAACACATTCTGTTTTTCTTCTCACAGATACGGTACCAAAGGCTCAGTCAACTGCAGAGTTTGATAGATTACTGATTCAATTAAAGAAAAGATTGATCAAATTTTGATCTGTATGACACTCGGGTTTTCTGTGCAATGGTGTGCACTCACTGACTTTTTGACTTAACGGGGATGGGGGAATTAAGAAGTAGCGCAGAAGACAGCAACACAGCTGCAGAAATGGATTGAGTCAGTAGGCCAAAGATAGAAGCAACTTAGTGTAAGACAATGGGGCCGGCACATCCACCTCAGACAAACATAGGCTGCTCTCCCAGCTCTGCCATTCTCTAGTTGTTTCACTCTGCTCAGCTCACATCCTTTCTAAGCCTCAGTTTACTCATCTGTAGTAAGAGAACAGTAGATGCAAATTCTGCATAGTGTTGTCGTGAGGATTAAGTGAGCTAACATCTGTAGAGCGTGTGGAATAAAGCGAGGCTTGGCAAACTTTTCCTGTATGAGACAGAGAGTAAATGTTTTAGGCTCTGCAGCAACTACTCAACTTTGCTGTTGTAGCACAAAAGCAGCCGCAGACAATACATAAACGAATGGGCATGGTTGTGATCCAGTAATACTTAATTTCTGAACACTAAGATTGAAATTTCACATAATACTGTGTCAGGAAATATTATTCTCTTGATTTTTTTCTACCACTTACCAATGTAAAAACAATTCTTAGCTTGCAAGCTGTACAAAAACAGGCAGTGAACCTGCCCCACAGCAAACTGAAAAATGGTACTGGTATTAACAATCATAATTGAAAAAAGAGAAAGGATTGTGTTACTGTCAAATATATAAGAGATTTTTCTAAGTAAATGTGTTTTTACTTATTTTCTACAGTTGAAACTGCCATCAGAGGGCAGATTACAGCAGGAAATTTTGAATGAATGCCTATGAGGTGATAGAATATACCTCTAAAGGATTCAAGAAGGAGCAGAGAAGCCCAATTACCCCACTGTAGCATCCCTCTGCAGCTAGTCCAATCCCATCTGGCAGCCTAGATACATGAATTTAGGTGACTTACATGCCTAACATGCAAAACACCAGACCAGTCACAATGGAAATAAAGGATCAGCATGAATTTTAATTAAACAGAAAGAGACATGACCCAACCATCTCTGTTTCAAATTTTCAACTATACCACAAATGGGTTTTACTACTTTATCTTTAAAGAACTTTCTAGCTCACCAGTTGGGTCAGAATGGTGAAAGTTTTGTGGACCAGAAAAAAGTTTCCTGCTTATCTAAAAAGTATGGCATGGATTTATAACTGCTTCTTAATTTTCTAAGGCAGATGAAATGTGTGACCAATTGGGACTTAAGGAAACGCACCTTTAAAAGAGCTTTCCCATGGTGGAGGAGCACAATTTATATTTGGAATTAAGAATGAGTGGATTATTAAAATTTGGTATATGTTTACAATGGAATATTACTCAATCATAAGAAACGACAATGATCTAGCACCTCTTATACTTTCTCGGATTAAACTTAAGCCCATTATCCAAAGTGAGGCACCACAAGATCGGAAGAATGGGCTCCACTTGTACTCGCCATCAAATTGGTACTAACTGATCAACACTAGGGTGATCACATGGCAGAAATACTTTCCAGGGATTAGGGGAATGGGGGGGGGGGTAAATCCACAACTAAAGGACACGAGGAGCACTGTAGGGGGGGAAGGGCATGCCTTTAACCCGCACTTGGGTGAGGCAAAGACATAAAGTGTAACCATAATGTTTGTACCCTCACAATGCCCTGAAATAAAAAAAAAAAAAAGAATTGACAATTCTTCATCCATAAAAGATAGTGCACAAGCCACCTGTCCAAAAGCATGTGCTTGGGGTTGGTTTTCTAGGCTTTAGACTCATCTGTCACCATCCTGACTGCCTTTGAGACCAAGGGAATACAATTACAAGTCTACTGACAGACGTGCTGTGAAGGGAAAATTATGTTTTTCTTTTTCTGCACCAAGTGCTCCAGTCCTAGTCTCTCCAATTTAATGAATGGAATCAAGAAAGGTAGGCAGATGAAGAAGTAGATGAAGTTTAAATGTTATCACCTCATTAAGGTATTAGTCAGGGTGTAATGCTGGGTAATGAAGGAGATCATATAAGCTGAAAACCTAAAGATGCAGAAAGGTTAATAAATGTATTTGTAGAGAGTCTCCCAGATAATGATCTCAAATCAGATTGGTTAATTAGCTGATATTTTTAAAGAAGAGATGATGCATAGAAAACGTGGAGAAAAAAAAAACTGTGGGTTTTTGATTCAGTTCCATATTCATTCTCTTTGAGCAGAAGTACCCCATGTGCTAGACCCCATGTCTTAATTGCTCTCCCTTCTGAGAAGTTCTCAATGATAATGTTCATACAATTCTGCCAGTTGGAAGTGCCTCCCAATCAGAGTGGAGTCTATTCTGAAGTCTGAGCTCCTCTGAGGAACCACGGATTCTGTTCCAATTCAATGTCAACTCATCATCCCACATTATTCACCATTGCTAATGCTTTAGGTGCTACTGGCAGGGAAAATTGAAATAGTTTTTGCCTTTCTTCTTACTTCACAAAATTTTGTGTACAGAGAAATATAGAATGAAGGTTAGAGAGAAAGAACCTGTTGTTCTCTGAAATCACAGAAGTTTTTATTTCCTAAAAATAAAGGTTTCAACGCTAATCCGAATCCTCATTAAATACTGACTTCTTGGTCTCCTTTCCTACATTCTACATTTCAGTGACTTTTAAAGATTCTTCTTGTCAGAAAGGAAAGCTAACAAGAAACATATGTCATAAATATACCTAGTGAAGTGAGAGTCAAAACAAATTCCTTTCCTTGAACTGATTTTTAAAAGACAGATCACGTCAATGTGAAAAGAAATCAGAAAAGGCTAATTGATTTAGAGAGAAAAACAGAAATCTTAAATAAACGTATCTTAAATATAAGTTTGACAGAAACAGATTTGGGGATTGTAATAGACCATAGACTAAATATGAAGCTGGTATTTTTTTATGTCCTTAAAAGCATGAGCATGGAGCAGCAATCCTGGAAGAGGCAGATGATGCTATGCCTCGCTCGTCAGACTGGTATTCTTAGCACCCATCAGGCAGCAGAGCTGCCATAGAGCCTACAGAGAACTTCTACCTGCCCTAAAATGATCTCTTGGCAAAAAAAGAAAAAAGAAAGGCAATTTATAAGGTACAAAACAATGCTGGTAAGTACTCTAAAGACTGGGGTTCTAAGAGAATAGTGTAGGCTGTGATGTAAACATATAAAAATGTATTTGACCACTATCATATTCTTTAGTAGAGTTTATAAAAGGTAAAGCTAATGTAGACTCTAAAAATAAAACACTAACCATTCACCATAATCCATTTCATATAACCTGCTTTTCTTTCCATCACTGCTAAGCCCTCCTATATACACATAGAAGTCCTCTGGTGATGCTTGGGAATAGAACCAGATGGAGGTGTCTACACAATTTGATGCCAATGTTCCAAAAAGAGCTGTAAGGTTGATTAGCATCCCTCATGACCCTCCACTCCAGCTGTCTATGCCTAGCCCTCCCCGATGTCACCTCCTCACATCTTCCCTCACATGTCATGACCACCCATGGAAGCCTCTCTGCTCAGCCTACCTGCAGTCTCCTTCTCCTGCTCCTCTTGCTCCCCCACCCCATCCCAAATGTTCAGAAGATTCTGCTCTGGTTTATGCACTGCATCCTCCTGGTGCTCTCCTCCTGGACCACAGCTTCGACTGTCACCCACGTTTAGGTAATGACCATATCTATGTCTCCAGCACCGTGTCTCTCCTGCTCTCCAGCTCAGGATTTCCAACATCACCAACTGCACGTCCCACCTCTAATCCAACACGGCCAAAACAGAACCTCTTTATGTCCTCAGTTTCCTATCTCATTTAATGGCAACCCTAAATTCCCTGGTTACATGGAAAAGGCATCTTCTCCTCCTCCCCCACAACTGAAGCTTTCTCAGAATCCCCTCCTCCTCGTCTCCTTTCCTGGCCTCTGCCTCTCCTGCACACTTTCACCACAGACCACCAGCCGGTCTTACTGCATTTGGAGTTTTGTTTCCAAATTCAGAACTGATGATATCACTCTACTGCTTAAAATCACCAGGTTCCCTGTTGCCACAGGATACCTCTAAACATCTTTGCAATGTAAAAAAAAAAAAAAAAAAGTAGCTCACACTATATTTTTATTCATGTGCCTGCCACTACCTTGAATGCTCTGTGGGACCACCTGTTGAACTCATCCACTTTTATCAAGGTTTAACTCAGATGTCACCTACTTTGAAAAATTAAACGGTCCCCACGGAATTGATTCCCTTTCACGAACTCTTCAGTACTCACATGACATTTCTAGTCAGTCTTTCCTACAATATATTCCGATTACTTTTTCCATGTGTATCTTCTCTTTAAAATTTGAGCTCCCTAAAGTTAGACACCTTATAAGCCCAACAGCTAACACAGTGCCAGGCACAGCAGGGGGTACTAACAATTGATAAATAAGTGAATGGAAACAGAAACTCCTTTCTGTTCCATTTTTGCTTTTTTTTTTTCCTGTATCCCATTACATTTCTAGAAATTGTATGTCCTCCACTGAAATGCATAATTATTGAATTAGTCAGGCACCTCAACATATACAACATTAGAACCAGAGCCTAATTTTTATAATTCTGCAACATCATCAGGGCTTTGTGAAATGGGAATAATTAGGCTTTCCTCCAGAGGAATCATGGGTGTCTGTAGTTCTCGCCATTCCTCCCAACCCCCATTTCTTTAATGGCGTGCATCCTAGCATCCCAGATTTAGCAGGGGCCTCGGAAGTCATCTAGCCTATCTGATCACCTGGACCTCAGTGGAGAGGTTTAGTTATGTAGGTTTCCAAAGCTTCCCCTCACATGTTGTTTCAAAATCATCAAAGACGTTAAGAATGCATCATAAATAGACCTTGCCTTGCTGCTGCGGTGCCACATGTGAGGCTATGGACAACCTTGCGGGGCAAGGGGCTCCACGGCCACCATGAACATATGCGCAAGCAGAAACCCATCCAGTGCATACAAAGAATTGGAGGCCCCAATCCCAGCACGAGGTCAAAGGAATTTCATAAACTGCACTAACAACAACTTGTTACCACGATGAAGGGGAAAAAATTCTTACCAGAAATTTTTGCTGGCAGGGCTAAGAGAAAGATGAATCAAATATTCCTGCCGAGATGTACCATCATCCCATCATGTTGGGAAACAAGAGGCTCCAATATTGGAAACTTCATAAATGGATCCAATGGATACAAGTTAAAGGACAATGACAGGGATGATCACACAGCACATCCTAGTGGAAACAGAACTGGATTTTCTCTTCTCTCCTACCATGGACCCTCTTACACAGCCTTGGACTAAAAGCCTCAGAAAAGAAAAGGAAGAAATAATAATAGAATTTTAATGCCTCTGTGCTTTAAAAAGAGTGATTTAAGCAAGATTTTTCTCTTTTTGATGTAAAAGCAGGACACAACGGGATTGGGAACAAACCAGTATGCTGATTACTAGAGAACAAGCTGTGTTAGTGAAAGAAAAAGGCTATTAATACTTCCTAGATGCTGGCAAGGTGAAATAAATGCATCTGAAATCTACTTCTATTTAAAAAATATTGTGAGGCAAAACCAATCCTTAAGCTGTATCTGCTGCTATTTGCTTGACACACACAGTAAAATCTTAATAGTTTTCAAGGGACCAGGAACTAGCACTTGACTCCTAAGAAAATCTTCTAATGGGGTAATGGAGGCTTGTGACTTTTATGGGCTGTCAAAGAAAGGCTCACCCACCTGGATCATGGCTTCACCATCAGTTTTTGGAACTAGAATTAGTTGAAGCCCTTTGACACAGGAGGTGATGTCCAAGAAAGGCATGTGTTTGGAAGAGTGAGAGGCTGGATTTCCATCTAACCTGACCACAGTGGCAAGTATTAATACCAACATATAAGTGAGTCAGACAACAGTACAGTACACATACAGTAATAACATTCATTGGGTGTCAGGCAGATGGGAGGGGGGAGAAGGGGATGGGTATATACACACCTAATGGGTGCAGCGCTCACCGTCTGGGGGATGGACACGCTTGACGCTCTGACTTGGGTGGGGCAAAGGCAATATATGTAACCTAAACATTTGTACCCCCATAATATGCTGAAATAAAAAAAATTTTTAAATGTATTCACATTATGTAAAAGAACTGATAACACCAGCAATTCAGGGAAGAGGTCAGCCTGGTGGGGACCAGATTGAGAAGAGATTAGACAGGAGCCATGGCCAGTAGGGCAGAGCACCCCATGACCATGAAGGAGAAAGTAAGAGGAGCCACAAAACGAGCCACAGGATGAGGGCAGAGCTGCCGGATAAAATAGAGGACACCCTGTTAACTATGAATTGCAGGTATGTAAAGAATAATTTTGGAGTGTAAGTAATAGGAAATGCTCTTACAGAAATATTATTCTTTGTGTACCTGAAATTCAAATTCAATGAGATGTCCTGAATTTTTATTTGCTAGATCTGGCAACCCTGGATGAGGGAAATGGAACTTAAGATGGCTTTAAATGAGAAAACGAGAGAGGCTAGGGAATGACAGTGTAAGTGAGAGAATGAGAACCAGGGTTCTGCCCAAGGAAAGATGACCTAGGTCTGAAGCAAGCTGAGAGCCAAAGGAAAGGATGATGAAGACAATGCCATGAAGGAAAAAGAAGTAAGATTTCTGTAATGAGCAAGTATGGATTGTAGATAAATGGCATGGAAGGGGGCATGGTGTTTGTGTCCACAAGAAAGGGGACAACTAACCCAGCCTAAAGAAAAAACACTAAGTAATGTGGTAAGACAGACCTGAACTCTGTGACAGACCCCACATGTCTGATAATCTGGCAGGATTTATTTTCTTGGCAAATTAGAGAGAGCATCAACTGGCGGGTTGGGGGAAGGCATGGGTAAGAGTTGTTTTCCACAGGAATATTCTTTTAAAGTGGAACCAAAGAGAAAATAGGCTCTTATTTCTGTTATCTGGCATATCTCAAACATCAAAAAATGAGACATCTCTTTACTGCTTTGGCAGGAGAAAACAGGTCCAGTAGGATGTTAAGTTCAATCCAGATAAGCAGACGTGGGAAATAAAAAAATTTACTCTGAAAAAAAGACTATAATAAATGCTTTTATCAGTCTACCAGAAAAGACTTTGGTGCAATATGAAGCACAGTCTTCCTAAAATTCAAATAAAATTTGAATCTACTCCCAAATTAATATAAAACTAATTTTTTTCTCCTCAATGTTTGTTATTTCAACTGCTTTTTTTCCTCCCAAAAATCTATTACTAAATGAAGCTAAAATTTAAAAGTCTCTGCCTCTGAAAATTTTTCCCTATCATAAAAGATATTTTGATAAAGAATTACATGAATATTCAATGCATTAAGAGAAAAATCAATGACCAACATTACAAAGGTATTTAATAGGTTTAAATACATAAAAACTTAAAACTGCTCAAATATATATACATATATATTTTAAAGCCATCAGCAATTAAATGGCAAAGTACAAACTTGGAAATACCCCAAATATAGCAGATGAAGATATATTACCCTTACACTCCTAAGAGCTCATTTGAAAAGATGAAATCTTCCACACGTTAGAAAATGAACAAGTCATGAAAAGATAATTCATAGAGAGGGAAACAAAAATGGCTGGTAAACATAGGCAATAGTTAACATCTCTAGCAATCAAAAAAATCTTTATTACATCAATCATTAGCTAGCATTTTCACCTATCAAATTAGCTGTTATTTTTTTAAATTAAAATATTCAACACTAATGAGAGTAGCTAGTGAGCAACAGGCACTTTTCTGTTGTATAAATTGGTAAAAAAAAAAAACTTTCTACAAAGTAATTTAGCAGTATATATCAAAAGTCTTAAAAATAATCATGTTGTTCCATTTAGGAATGCCACTTCTAGGAATCTGTCCTAAGGAAGTCATCAGATGTATCATCAAAGATTCATGAACAAAGATATTTACTACACTATTATTTATAGTAGAAAAAAGGGAAAGCATATAAATTTCATTAATAGGAGAATAATTAAAATGGAACATTAGACAGTCATTAAAATTGCACTTAAAAATTTAAATGACCCCAGAAAATAATTAATACGGCATTAAGTTTTTCAAAGTAGCACACACAACTGTATTTATTTATCTTTATATAGCATGATGACAACTATATAGGAAAAGAGTGGAAGAATAAATATCAACTGTGATTAAATAAATTTCAGGATTATGGAGTAATTATTATTTTCCTTTAAATATTTTTCCTGTATCTTCTAGTATTTCTACAATAAACGTGTACTACTTTTGCAAAGGGGAGAAAATGAGCAGAACTAGCTTTATCTAGAAAATTTTGTTTTATTATAACAAGGGAGATAGAAACATGGATTAATCTAAGAACCAAGTACCTTGGTATTTATTCAAACATTTATATTTACATATTTATAGATTGCCTTGTGTCCTGCAACTCTTTGTCTATTGTTATTTCAATAATACAGTAAAAAATGAACAAGAATTAAACTGAACAAAGGAAACAAAAAATCAAATTTTCCCCTCAAAATTAAGTTTGCCACATAATTCAACAACTATGTGATATGTTATTTGGTTATTTAGGTTTACAACCTAAAATTTGTAAAATGTGAAATTGTTCTCATAAAACGGAATGAAGCCAATTAGCAGTTTTCTTTCAGCCAACGTATCTCCAGTTCAACCTTGCAGATAAGAGATTTGAGTAAATGTACTGTTGCCACTTTAGACATGAATATGAATTAGCGCCCTCTTGTGACCTGGGATGAAAATTTAAGAACATATTTGCAGCTGAAAGAAACCTCAGTGTATTTCACCATGGGGGAAGACACAATTGTGTTCACTCGACAGAGAAGACCATGCTCCTCGAAGTAAAATCACGCTCCTCAAAGTAAAATCATACAGGATTTCTGATTATTCAGGTTTTCAACATACAATGCATTTGTATGGGAAAGTGCCTGACATTTAGCAGAGTTGTAGCTTGTCTTAAAATTCATGAGAAGCAATGTGAATGTTCTCTTGCACTGCTGCCACTGGTAGGGTTATCACAGTGGAGGATGTGATAACCTCCCCCATGGCAAATATGCTCTATTGTGCTGACATGTAAGGGTCAGAAATCCCAGAAAAGGAGTCAAGCTTTTCAGAAATGATAGAAGATAGTCACTTTTGTAAATTTTTAATATAAAGAGTCATAAATCATTTCTTAAAAGATAAAAACACAATGGAATATTACTCAATCATAAGAAACGACAGTGATCTAGCACCTCTTATACTTTCCTGGATTAAACTTAAGCCCATTATCCAAAGTGGGGCACCACAACAGCAGAAGAACGGGATCCACTTGTACTCACCATCAAATTGGTATTAACTAATCAACACATAAATGCACATATAAGAACAACATCTATTGGATGTTGGGCAGAGGGGAGGGGGGAAGAGGGAGGAGGGGATGGGTATTTGTATACACAAGGAGTGCAATGCGCACCACCCGAAGGATGGACATATTTGAAACACGAACTTGGGGGGGGGGCGGGGACGAAGGGCAACATATGTAACCTAAACATCTGTATCCCAATAATATGCTGAAATAAAAGAAAAAAGATAAAAATAATTTGAAAAAACAAACTTGTCTGGCCAGGAACAAAATCGAATCAGAGATAATTTAGGACAGAGACTACAATATCTTCAGTATAGCACAGGGCACATATAGGACAAAAGGAATTCCCTTTTATGTACTTGGTAGATTTCTGTCTACCAAAAAAAGAGAATCACATTTCCCATCACTCTAATCTGGGGGTTTTTTATTGCACCTCACTATAGTAATATCACATCTGACTGACAGGCTGAGATACACAGTTAATTCTAGCACAACAGAGTGGGAAGATCATATTAAAGCGCAAAGAATTTTTTAAGGCACTAGGTCCTATATTATACTTCAAATCACTACCAGCCTTTCCTGGGATGCTGCCAGCCAATCCCAGGTCAAAGCTTAATTGGTATTCCAGGTCAGAGGACTCTAAATTTGAGGAAGACAGCACATTGTCCTTAGGCATTTATAACGTAATTAGTGCTAATAAAAATTTCTTTTTTGTTAAAAAACTTCAACAAACTTTTTTCTAGCTATTTAGTGTTCTCGTTAATTTTGAGGATGGGCATTATTACTGAAGGGTGAGTGAATGACACTGGGAAATCATTTTAACCAACTTGTTTCCAAACATCAATAGAAGGAAGTAAACATTTCCATCTGTTCAGCTCATTAGTGCTGATAAATAGAGAGTGCGAAACTCTGAGGCTATGGACTCCTGACAGACTTGACTTAGATCAGTGGCTCTCAACGTGTGGTCTGGGGAGTTCCTAAGATCCTTTCGGGAGGTCCAAACCATCGCAATTATTTTCATAATCATGCTAACAAATTATCTGCCTTTTTCATTCTCATTCTCCTACAAGTATATAGTGCAAATTTTCAGCAGATTAATGCAGAAGCAGATATGTGAATCCACATGTCTTTTATTAAGCCAGGCATTAAAAGATATTTTCGAAAATGTAAAACAATGTGACTCTTCTCACTAATTGTTTTTTTGTTTTGGAAAATACAATTATCTTTTATAAAAACATGCTATTTATATTAACTCTTAGCAGGTTTACTTTTGTTACTTGGATAATACATAGTATTTTTAGGTTTCTCCATTTTAATTCCTAATATGATAAATACGAGTTGATATAATCCACATAAGCAAAAGCTCCTTGGGTTCCCAATAATTTTAAAGAGTGTAAATAGATCCTAGGCCAAAATTCTTGAGAAAAGCTGTCAGAGACCACTATTTTAACTCAGCGGTAAAAGGTTATGTTAATGTTGAAATCAGACACTCCGAAAAATCTTTCTGGATTTTCAGAATCAAAGCAACCCTCTGCTCTCCTCCAGAGTCCGAAGGCATTTTTGTTTGACTTTATGCTATTCAGAATCCAAATTAAATTTCACTTCAGTGCAGAACTACCTAATAAGAAATTTTCAAATATCATTCATTCATTCATTCAATAAAAATTTACTGAGTATCTATCATGTGCAAATACAGCTATGTTTGGTACATACTAGTTTGGAGAAATAAAGTATCTTTTCAGCATGAAAAAAATATATATGTAGCTGCTGCTAAATAATAAGATATAACACTGATTAAGTACATAGTATGTGCTAGACACTGGTCTAAGTGCTTACTGGCATAACCATTTATTCCTAACAAGGATCCCATGTCCCATTATTATTACTATTTCACAGGTGAGGAAATTGGGGCAGAGAGAGATTAAGCAATTTGACCAAGGTTAAAGAACTAATAAGTTGCAGAGCCTGGATTGAACCCAGCAGAATCTCTGCACATAACCTCCACAGTATAACTGGCACCATGCAGCCAGGTCTTGGACCTGGACATACAAACTAGCTGCATGTGAGGCAGCGGGACCCACAGCAACATGAAGATTCACTGGGCTTAGTTTGCCTTGGAAGACCTGAAAGAAATTATCCCTTCAAGTTTACTGTTTATTCCTGGATTCTGTAGATTGGATTAAAGGATTCGATTTACGGGAATTTAGGGTCATCCTTAACTTAGTTATTAAAGTTGTGAAGAAATAGCCCTGATATTACCAATAATCCTAAAATACACTTTCCATAAAATGAGTTTTGACTTTGAAATGTGGAAAGAGGCTCAGAAACCATACCATTATCAAACCAGCTTTCAGGCAAAACATCTGTGCACGTTCAGTGACATCTATTTTTAGGTAAATAAATAAGTAAATAAGTGAATAAATAAGTTCTTATGAACTCTGTCCTTTCCCATGCCAAATTCATATGTTGAAGTCCTAACCTCCAGTTCACCTCAGAATGAGACTGTATTTGGAGACAGAGCCTTTAAAGAAGTAAGTGAAATGAGATCACGGGGGTGGACCCTAATCTCTTTAGAGGAGAGAGGGAGACACCCGGGACATGCAAACACAGAGAAAAAACCATATGGGAACTCAGCGAGAAGGTGGCCATCTGCAAACCAAGGAGAGAGGCCTCAGAAAATACCAAACTTTCTGACACCTTGATCTTGGACTGCCAGCCTCCAGAACTGTGAGAAAATAAATGTCTGTTGTTTAAGCCACCCAGTCTGTGGCATTTTGTTATGGCAGCCCTAACAGACTAAAACACCAGCAAAACTCTCCCACTCAATTATATTTTTAAAAATTCTACAAATTTAACATCTCTCATAATTCTTGTAAATGTATTAAATTGTAACATCTAGATACTTGCCTGTGAAGAAAAACAGTAGTACACCTGATTCCACACTGGGTATCTAGGTATGAGTGGCTCACAGGTGACACTGGATAGAATTACAGGTTGTGGTCAACCTCTCCTGTCCTCACAGAGATGACAAGGAAAAACTAGAGGAAAAGAGATTAACCTACAAGACACTACTGAAAAAGTATGTAGAAAAATTCAAGGTCATACATGTCTATCCCATTCCAGAATGTTATAAGGGGCACTATCTATAGCTAAGGTACTTTATGAGTTGTGAAGAGTAAGAGGCTGCAACGCGCTGCTGATGTTAGTACTTCTCACCATGATTACAGTCAGGAGCGCCTTAGAGAGAGTGAGTTAAGAGTAGGCATTATAGGTGAACCCTGTAAACAACACGCTCATTCAGACACACAATTAGCAGCCACTGGCATGACAGAATACATTGTCCAATTGTACTACCCCATTCAATCCACTCATCACAATAACCTCAGCATCAAAAAGCAGGCCCAAAATTCAGACGAAATCGCTAAATACGAACTTCCTAAAAATGGACAGTTAAAAAACTTTCCAAGTTAAGAAAAAGACACCTTCTTGAACCAGCGAAGTCTGATTATCCATATAACTGTTAGAATACAAATTAGCTCAACTTTTCTGGAAAGAAATTTGGCAATATGTCTCAAAAGCCCTGAAAATGTCTCTTTTTATAGGAATTATACTTTCTGGAGTTTATCCTAAAAGAATGATCAGGAATGCCTACAGATTCAGGTATAAAATATTAATAATAGCTAGCTATGTATATTTTAGAAAAGAAAAAAACACACCAAAAAGTTAAAAATGTTTTTCTCTGGCTTATGAAACTGCAAATGGGTTTTATATATTTTTATACTTTTTGTTGTATTTCGAAAGTTCTACAATGTCCATATATTAACATTTATAAATCAGCAAATAAAAATAAATAAATGTTTTCCTCCTTTTACAAGAAGAACCATGTTACTAGAGTTCTGGTCTCAAACCAAATAAAATCTCTGGGTACCTTCATGTCTCAGTTTGTCTTTTCAGAAAATATGAACACAGATAAAGAATATATTTTTGTTTAAACACACACGAAGTTGTTTTAGCCTACAGGTAAATTTTGAACTATATTACAGAGAAATTTATTGTGAAAATGGGAATTTTTTTGTAATAAAATTCTTATTTTTCACTCCAGAAAGGACCATCTCTCTCAGTTTGTTTCTGTCAGCTGAAATTCATCCATCCGAGACTAAGAGACACATGGGAGAGATATTCGAGTACCTAAATAATGCAATAACTTTCAGCCAATTAAAAAAAAATGTCTGGGCTATATAAGCTACCCATATAAAAGAATCATTGCCTAGCCCCTCTTTGGAGCAAAACAGTAGTTGGCAAACTTATATCATAGGGAGAAAGAATGAAAAAAGAGATTCATAGACAAGCAGGCTTCAATGCTGCCAAAATAAATTGTCTGTGAGCAAGGTTATTTCCCAAAACAGTAGTTCTCAAACCTCTATGTGCATCAGAATCATCTGGGAAGCCCTCTGCAAATACAGGTCTTTGGATATCACTACACTGAATCAGAATCTCAGGGACACAGCAAACAGTAGGTTTAGCAAGTATCCTAGACGTTTCTGAGGCAGGTAGACTGTGGACCATATTTTTCAGAAGTCTTTTAACATACAAAGGGTTGAATATTAGATGTCCCAAACTACTTCTGGGCACACCAGTGAGCCATCCAAATCTCACTAGATGTATAAAAATAAACAAAATGTACTTCACTAGTTACTTTAACATGAAATATTGGTAGAGTCTTCTTTCAAGCAAGTTTTTACGTCTCTTCAATTTTTTTTCATCCCCCCACCACTCCCTGCCATCTAAAAGAGATACTGATGATGAAACACCTTTCATTTGAATTTGCCTAAAATGATATGACTCCTGATACTACCAAATAATGTAACTTCCTCCCAGACAAAGGATGGACAAATAAAATGCACTGTTCACGAAGCCCTAATACGAAAGTCTATTCACAGTGAGAAAACCAACAACATCAGCTCATCTGGCAAGATTTACTATTTTTACGAATTGAAATAAGGTTCTCGTTTTCTTTAGGAAAAATAGGAATATGATCTAGAAGAGGGATAAAAGAGTGGATAGTCCTGTCTGAAGCACACATGCAAATGCATTTCTGCAGTACTCTAAGCAAACAAAAGGGGTTTGCTAGGGCAGAGAACTCAAGTACAGTTCATCTAAACCTAGTGTTGGAATGATTATCAGAGTTTATGCTAATCTCTCTGCCATTTATTTTAGAAATGAAATAAAAATTGTGCTCTGGGAAATTATCATCTTCATTCTTTACAATATTCATTAATCTCTCTCACACACACACACACACACACATCCATCTCTCTATTCCTCCTATAATTAAGAACTTGAAGAATGAAAAACAAAAGAGTTTTCGAAACAAAGACAAATAATTGTTTCTTTGTTATGCTCACATTGGATTGAAATGGCTCCCCCAAACTACTCTAAGCTCTCTTCTTTGCATGGCCTTAGGACAACTCACCTTTTGGTAGCTGCATCCACCAAGAAGCAGTCTTACCGACCTAACTTTCACTAACTCATTCATTGCATAAGATTGTTTGACTGATACTTTTGCTCTCAATGGCTTGTTTATTTAAATAAACATTAATGGTTCCTAGCACTCAGAAATTGCCAAAAAGTCAATAATTAGCTTTGGAGACAAGAGTAAACAGGGACACAATGGTCAATTTGTCAAGTTAAACAAACGTTATCTTGAGGTGTTAAGAGACCTCCATAAAGGCCAAAGCACCTGGTAAAGAAACCATAAAATGGGTGAGAACAGAACTATCAGTAGGAACAATCTACTAATCTACCGATAGGCAATAGTAGCAGCATTTTGGGTGATTACTTAAATTCATAAAACACTCTCTTCACTGGAGATTTTTGATTGCAGAATCCTGCTTATTCATTTTTTAGAAATATAGCATAAAATTTTTTTCTACAGTCTCAAAATAGATTTTTGATATTTTTGGTTTTTCCTATGATTTTTCTGTCCCCTCTTCCAGTTGTTTACTGTGTTTCATAGTTAATTTTTCCTTTCATTCTTCTCAGCTTCTTTTGCCATATGCTCTAATAATTTCCTATTTTGTATGTTTCCTATTTCCAAGTATTTGAATGAGGTAGGCAAAGTAAAGGTCTCAAAAATATTCAGCATTAAAAAAATATATATTCAGCATTAGTTATTTATATTTCAAGTGAATAGAATTTTGGGTGAGCTTTCTCTGTCATCTCAGAATTGAGGGATAAGACCCAAAGCTGAATCAAACCAAAAACATCAAAGTTTCAAAAGAGAAGCATCAGAGCCACCTGGGACCAGCAAAAACCACCCAACCCTCCAGTTCGGGACTGAACTGTGCCCCTTTCTCATTCATATGCTGAAGTCCTAACCCCCAGTGTCTCAGAATGTGACTGTATTTGGAGATAGGGTCTTTAAAGAGGAAAATGAATTAAAATAAGGTAATTAGGGTGTCCCTAATCCAATATGACTGGTGGCCTTACAAGAAGAGTAAATTTGGACACAGGACCCAGAGAGAAGACCATGTGAAGGAGAAGGAGAAGACAACCATCCACAAGTCAAGGAGAGAGAGGCCTCAGAAGAAACCAACCCTGATGACATCTTGATCTGAATATTTAGCCTCCAGAATTATAAAAATATATAATTTTGTTGTTTATGCCACCCAATCTGCGGTACTTCGTTACGGCAGCCCTACCAAACTAATACACGAACCACTGTCTACCACAATAGACGCAGTCCTTGGCTCATAGTAGAGAACCCCACAGGGAGGAAAGGAGGATGCTCTTCCTCCCTAATACAAGTGAAAGGGCCTTCAGGTTATTCATTCAAAAAGATTAGGGTAAATGCAAGAAGGGGAAACAAATATTTTGCTCCCCAGCTGGACTTGCGCTTTAGTAGCAGCCTTGCATATTTCTGCCTTATCTGAGCAAGGTTCATGAGAAATGAAGAGAGTTGACAAGACTGAGACAAGGCTTGCCAGCCGCGCAATGTTTGATCCTATCACCGAGTGGGGCAAGGATTTCTGAACTGTCCATGGCTTGCGTGTACTTCCCCAGAGGCTACTGGACTTGTGACATATTGCTGGCACCCCATCACAGAGGCTGTTGGGTAAGTAGTGGTGGCTGGAGCTGAGAGGGGACAAGCAGATCAAGCCAGACCCTAAACCTTCACACCAGGCAAAGGTGGAGTGGAGAGGCCCTCAGGGTCCTCCAGAGTGTCCTTGTGCTCTACAGGAGAGGCAGCATTGAATGCAGGCCACTCAGAGATGGCTCCAATTTTTAGCCACTATTGTCCAAAGAAATGGCAAAAAGAGAGAACTGGACCTCACTCAGTTACATGATGAAACATCACCCTTTCTCTCCAGGCTCTTCTTGCAGCCAATACTGGAGGAGCTTACATAGAAAAAAAATGGAGGAGCAAGTACATAAATAATTTAGGTCACACCTCCAAGCCCTTAGGTCACAAGTGGAGATTGCACCGGAGGAAGGAGGAAGTTCTGAATCAGATGTGAGAGTAAAAATGTAACCTGGACTGGCTAAATTATTAATAAAGGTTAGGGACATTCCCATGATGTCATGAAGGCTGGGCAAGGAGAAGGTGAGGGCACAGTTCAAAGTGGTAAGCAAAAAAGCAAAATAAATCATGTTTATACTCAACAAAAGTGAGGCTCATCAGTGAAGTCTCCTTCAGGAGGCTCCCTGATGAAAAAAAAGCACAGATCATTCATTAAAAATACAGAAAATACTCAAGATTTGGCAAAAGATCTTCAAGGGGAAAAAATTATCTAGAAAGACTTTAGGAGTTTAAAAAGCATCAATTAACAGTTTCTTTGGAAATGCATACTTTCACATTTTTAAATATCCCTCTTTTCCCTCTAATATTGTTGTATAGTGCACAATGATTATTTTAAGAATTAAAATAAAGATTAATTTTATCCTTAGAATGTATATCTTAAATCATAACATTTTTTAGTGACATGTAATACCCTGAAGCCAGAATTAGAATCACTAATTCAAAGACTCCCTAGAAGTGGTATGCAGCCAAAAAACAATGGAAACAGTTGCTAATCATGAAGTATTTTCTCCATGCTAGAACGTGGGGTGATGAGAACTTTGCACATACTGTCTCATTAATCCTCACCTATGAGGATTGATTTACCTAAGAGGTAAATTCTATTATGTTCATTTTATAGATCAGCAATGTTAGGCTTGAGCCAGCAAACAGAGCCTATTGTTAAATATTCAGGAGTTTTGCAAGCCATAACTGTAGGCGACTTTAAATTGTCATAGTGGAAGTGATTACACCATGGAAATTGGCAAGTGTCACAAACGCAGTTCCCCACCCTTCTCCTTCTCATCCTGTTGGGTTACCAGCACCCCACAGCATGAGAAAACTGGGGTTCAGAGAGGTTAAGATGCTTGTTCAGATCACAGAGCTGGGAAGTGGCAGCACTAGGCTCTGAGCCCAGGAGTCTTGGGTCCCCCAGCACAAGCTCTCAACCACTGTCCTCTCCACACACGAAGCAGGGCTTCCAGCACTATGGAAGGTGGGCAGAGCAGCCCACCACAATAAAGAGTGCCTCAGTCTCGCACCCTCTATGTTTTTCAACATTTCTTCTCTACTACAATCTGAAAACACTTTCTTCTTTGACCCCTCAGGAAGACCCTCTCTGTAGCAGCGAACATGAGCTGGCAGGCCCTCCGAGGAAGTCCAGTGCCTGTCAGGGGGAGAGGAGTGGTGGGAGTTAACATCTTCCCTGCATTGTTGCCCTTTTCATCCAAGCTTTGTTTGCCAAGAAAGAGAGCAGCATCTGCTCCCTGGGCGAGCAGATGATTATACAAGACCCCATGGTTTCACTTCAAAGAAGACTGCATCTTAAAATCTTTTGTGTGTTTGTGTGTGTGATGGTGTTCAAGGACCTGCATTTTTAAAAAGCAAGTGAAGGGGGTCACTTAAAAATGTAAACATGCTGAAAGAGCTACAGAAACAATGGGGACTTTTAATAAGTGAAGGAAAAAATAAATAATTCTCACTATCGTACAAAACATTACACCTGGGAAAGATTAAATTTACATATGTTGGGTTGTATATCTGACATGTGACTTCAGAATGGACCAGTATTTGGAAAAAAGAAACTGATAGTGGAATCAAGAAAAGTGACAGTCGAGTTGATGGGGAAACACTGTGTATTTGTGCCGTATGTTAACTGAGCACAAAAAGCAACTCAGAGGAGGAGGAGGAGGAGTGGAGAAAGAATAGACACAGGCCTCAGACTGAGATGCCCTGTAAATCACTTCCCTTCTAGACCCCACCAAACAACTCCAGAGCTTCAAGCTCAGCGCTCTTCTGTTCTGTCCTTTGTGCAGACTGCCTAAGCGTCAGCTGGGAAGGAAATGCTCACAAGTTTTCCGTTTGGTTTTATTAAATGTTCTCATCCTGTGGGGATGACCAGAGGTCTTGGTGTCCTGCCTACAATCATTCTGGCTTTCTGAATAGTTTCAGTGATGAAGCAGAATTAAAATGTTGTCAGAATAACTGAATCTGCTAGAGATTCTTTAGTTATCCATTCATGGAGATTCAGTTGTCTCATTTCCAAGTTTTTTTTGGAGTTCCTTATAGAGGTTCCCATTATAAATGAGCAACCGCCCAAGTACTGAGGATACAAAAAAGAAAACAGGCTAGACCTAAAGGTAATTTGCAATTCACTTAAGAGAAATGTAACACATTCTGATTTTCCTTCTGATTCCCTTTCCATTAGCTATTTGTGTGTGTGTAGATTTGAAGCAGATATTGTAATGCTATGGTAAATTGTGCAGGTCAGTCAAAGATAAGTGACTCAAAGCAGGGTGTCATATGCCACATGTCTTTCTCTTCCTAAGCTCTCAAGTCAAACTGGAGAACAGTTCCTAGGTGCAAAGACCCTAGTCAATGAAAGAATGAAAGTTTCATACAATGATGTAGAAGTAAGGAAAAAAATGCAATCATTCCTAAAATAAGTCTAAAACACCCCATCACCCCTCATTTTCTCCCTGTTTCTCTGGTCACCTGACTTTTGTCTCTCCCATGCCTGTACTAATAATCTGCCATTTCTCCTTCAAGCACAAGTTGACACACAACTTTTCTTTCTACAGAGAAGATACTTCATCCATACCCCACCCACTTTTGGAGGGATATACTAGAGATTACTTTTCTGCTCCTCCTTCCCCCTTTCTAAACGAGCTCCACTACATCAAGATAAATCATATACAGTTTCACTGGCATCGAGTTGGGAGTAGGAACGCTGATATAATAAGATACTTTATTTTAACATCAAATACATTATAACTTGCTAAATTATAATTCTTCTGCTGATTCTTTAAAGTAACCAAATCAATCATGAGCCTGTAATGTACATAATCTAGCCTGTAAACTACCTTGTCGGGTGGCAATGTTAAGTAATAAGGTTGAGTATGTGAGATGTGCACATATTTTTCTACAAATAAGGACATTTAAAAATATTATCTTCAAGAGAACGCAGTGTCTTACAAACTGTGCAAACTAGACTCGAGGTAATGGTAATGTCTAAATCCACACATCTAGGAATGCATAGAAAGAAAAAGATGCAAATATAGGTAGTTTCTGATATTTGTCATCTCCTAGACTACCAGTTTCTGGAAGGCAGGCACTGCCTTCTGGTTTGCTTTGTATCCCCAGCACCTCCTCAGTGCCCTGCCCACAGTAGGAGTTTAGGAGTTTTCCAATGGACTGACCTAAATTGTTCTTGAAAGACAGTAAGATTATACTGAAAAGTGATCGGATTTGGAGTCAGAAATTCCTGGGTTTGAATGCTGCCTTGTCAATTATTAGCTATATATAAAGTCAAATAAATCTCTCATGACCTCAGTTTTCCCTCTCTCAAAAGGAAAACAATAATATGTAACATATGTCTATGGAGAATATTAATTGAGAAAGTTTGTGAAAGTGTTTATCACATAGTAGGGGATCAAAAATAATTGCTTCAATTTATAAGCAGTGTTATTTATGCAATTATTTATGTCAGGTATCACACATTGAAGCCTCTTCGTTCAACAGACTAGTTTTCAACTGTATATAAAGGAGAAAATTTTCAAATGCTGTCATGCTTTCCTTTTCTTATTCCACATATTATTTAGCCAAAAAGTTTGTTTAGTGAGTCCTATTTTTATATTTATGCATTTATGTACACCTATATTTTATTTATTTTTCCTATATCTCAAGTATGGCAAAGTATATGTATTTCTGGATGCTAGAATTGTTTTCTTCCCCTCCGATACAACACATTGGAAAACCAAGATGGAAAACTCTTTGTAACAGAACAATCCTGAGTATTGGGGAACTTTGCCTCTGGCACTACAGACAGTGATTTAGTTACTGAAATGTCAAATGGCCCTTGTTACACAGAAGTCTCACTTACAAGTCCTGGACCCAGAGAACAGCATTTGGTACAGTGTGCTTAAAAAAGCAGGGTACTCAACTCTCAAACATAGCCCTGATAAAAGAACCAGGAGGCTGCATCAGTTTTCCCCGCTTGCAATTCCTTATCCTGCTCAGAGTGCACTGATGTACCCATCTAAGGGACTCAGAATGTTTGAAAATAGAGAACACTCACATAGTGTTCTGCATGTATCACACTGTTCCACATGTATTATTTAGATCAATTTCATAAATCTCATAAGAGCCCTATGAATATCCCCATTTTATGGATGAAGAAATTGATGCACAGAGAGTTTAAGTCATTCATGCAACAAACAAGTGGAGAAGTCAAGATGCAAACCAAGCAGTCTGCCTCTAAAGTCCATGCTCTTAACAATCCACTAAACTACCTCTCCAGGACAGGAATTCCACAATCATGGAACAAATTAGTCAGAGATTCAGAAACTTTCTAAATGTAGAGTTCTACCAAATGAATGCATATTTTGCTATAGTCTTTTACTGAAGTACTCGTTGTGGCTAACCAGCAATTGTCTGCACAGTGAAATCTAAAACTGTTACTCTTTAAACGGTTTAAAGAGATATACAGTCATATGTTGCTTAACAATGGGGATACGTTTTGAAAAACGTGTCATGAGGTGATTTTGTCACTGTGCAAACATCACAGAGCATACTTACATAAACCTAGATGGTATAGCCTACTACACACCTAGGCTATATAGGGTGGGAAACCTACAGCCTCAAGGCCACATGTGGCCCTGCAGATCCTTTATTAAAAGGATTTGTTCCGTAAAATTTGGATTCAGTCAAAAGGCCCTACTCAAGGATCCAGAAGGCCACAGGTTCCCCACCCCCTGTACAGGGAGTTACTGTACTGAATACTATAGGCAGTTTTAACACAATGTTAAGTATTTATGTGTCTAAACATATACAAACATAGAAAAGATACACTAAAAATATGGTACAAAAAATAAAAAATGGTACATGTGTTTAGGGCACTTACCATGAATGGAGCTTGCAGGACTGGAGGTTGCTCGGGGTGAGTCAGTGAGTGGTGAGTGAATGTGAAGGCCTAGAACATTCCTGTACTCTACTGTAGACTTGATGAACACTGTGTATTTAGGCTTCGCTAAATTTATAAAATATATTTCTCTTTCTTCAATAATAAATGCTTACTGTATTTTTTTACTTTAGAAACTTTTAGTTTTTTACACTTCTTGACTCTTTTGCAATAACACTTAGCTTAAAACATGAACACATTGTACAATTGTATGAAACTATTTTCTTTACTTAAATCCTTTTTCTATAAGCTTTGTTCTATTTTTAATGATTTTTTTTTTACTTTTTAAAATTTTGTTAAAAAGTAAGACACAAACACACACATTAGCCTAGTCCTACACAGAGTCAGGAGCATCAATATCACTGTCTTCCACCTCCACATCTTGTCCCACTGGAAGGTCTTCAGGGGCAGTAACACATGGAGCTGTCATCTCCTACGATGAAGATGCCCTCTTCCGGAATACATCCTGAAGGACCTGCCTGAGGCCATTTTACAGTTAACTTTTTTTTAGTAAGTAGAAGGATTACACTCTAAAATAATGATTAAAAGTATAGTATAGTAAATACACAAGCCAGTAAGTCATTTATTTTCATTATCAAGTATTATGTACTGTATATAATTGTATGTGCTATATTTTCATATGATTGGCAGTGCAGTAGGTTTGTTTACACCAACCTCACCACAAACACATGAGTAATGCATTGTGTTATGTTAGGACAGCTATGACCTACTAGGCAATAGGACTTTTTCATCTCCATTATAATCTTATTGGACCACTGAGGTATATGTGGTCCTTCATTGACCAACACTATGTTATGCTGGTGCATGACTGTATTTTAACAGCCAATACCAAAAATTCACAACCTTATATGACCCTAAATAAATATTTTAGATTTCTCAATAAATATTCCAAAGGAATAATGGATTATACCACAAAAGTATTTTTCAGATGTTTCTATCAATCTCACATCTAAAATCCAAGCTCTTTTGGATGCTTCGTAGAACCTATTTTAAGTAGCATTACAATGCTTTACAGTGTAGTACTCTTTTTTCTTTTCTTTAATTCTTGTGGTTTTCTCTAAAGCATAGGGCTTTCTCTAAAGCACAGTGTTGTACAGTTGAGGCTCACTAACCTCTGAAAACCGAATGTGACCAAAGTATTTCTATAAGAGATGAAGAGTGGCCACAAAAGAAGATAGATTCAAGAAATATTAAAATATTCACGTGGGTGATTGGGGTCATTCTTTCTTTTGATAAATGTTCGTTGTACCCAGAACTATGTCTGGAGAAGATGGAAGAAAAAAATGATGACATGCTGGATGCACAGGCAGAGTCATAAATCACTCAGGATACCGGAGTCGTGGGGAGAGACGCTCACCAAGCATATAGCTAAAGGAAAACCACCCTCACAGGGCCAAGAAGGAAGTCAGACCACGGGCTTAGAATATTGTTCCACAGGCAAAAGTGGAAAAAACAGACATCCCCATTCATCTTCTTTCCTCTTTCAGCTTTCATTTTGATGGTAAGAGTTATGACAAATGCCTGGCTTTGCAGTTAGATATTTCCTTGAAGAAAATACTGAAACTATGTACACTCAGAAGGGCTGGAGTTTCCCTGCCATCCTGGAGATCTGCTGAAATCTTAACCTTCCAAGGCCTCTGCTACAATCATAACCTACCGACAGGGGCCTTAGTGACATTTTGTGAGTACTGAATTTTTCCAATGAGAGATTAAAAGCTTCCCTTGTAGGCGCCTGAAAATGGACTCTGCAATGCCTCCGATTAGTCAGCGGCTGAATCAGACAGCAGAGTTGAGCAGTAGCCCGTTAATGAGGCCTGGATGCACTTACACAAAGGAATAGCCATGCTTTCAACCTCAAGTTTTATCAATGAACTGACTAGATTCCAGGCACCGTCCCCTCGTTGCCTAGTAAAGGAGCACTCATTGAAGGTTTAATCATAGTTTCGCATCCACAATGGAAGGGCCAGAATCCTTCCTGCACAAGGCAGTCCGACAGCACATCAAAAGATAGCACCATCGCTCTGCACTGCCCCTTATATGTTCTCTCCAGCTGTGCAAGGCAAAAGAACCAGGGCTTGCTCAACTTCTGGGAAAGCCTGATGCTCACATTGCCCCAACACACTGCTGTCCAGAGGAGCAGAGCACTGGAGACAAAGAGCTTGAGGCGCAACCTTCTATTTGCCAGGAAGATACCATGCCATTCCTAGGCCAGTACCTGTCTGTGAACTGAAGGACAGGTGGTATCTGTGAACTTACCTGGGACATCCAACACACACTCAGACTGAACATGTAATAGTGTGCCTGGAATCAGGGACTACCTTCAGCTCCAGTTGGAGGTTCCTGATATTCCTGTAAAGCAGCTCATACACCTTCCCAAGTGGAAAAACACTGCCATCTCCACAGGCTGGAGCGCAGCAAGCTGGTTTAAGCTAGCACAGCTTTGATCCCTCATGCCATTTCTCTTAATGATTATTGTTGCATTGGCAGATGAACTTTCAGCTACAAAATGCCAGCACATATGCTTAGTCCTTAATTCTATGCTACTACTTCTGCTCGTTATTACCTTAGACCACCTCAGGCAGGACTGGGTGCCTGCACTTGAGTTCAGATAGGAAACTTTCAGTTGAGCAAGGTAACAAAGGCACTGAGTCAGCCCAGGTATGCATGAGCCAAAGTGGTTAGCACTAGACTGGAGCAAAATTGCACTGAGCTTGAATCCTAACACAGTCTTCATTTTTCTCTTATTCTCTCTAGTTCCTGATTACCCTAACCTCTTTCCTTTACCTTGGGTCTCCGGCAAAGCAGTGACGTGGGGAAAGTTCTTGAAATAGCCCTGGGAACTGGTAAGTCTTATCCATAATTGTTGACTATGGAGCATCATGTGTCCTCTCAAGATCCAAAGAAGCAATAGAGAACTTGAAGTCAGATACAGTACAATCCTGCACCCCAGAAAGTTTCACTAAGTATGTGCAAAGCACTGTATCAGCAGCTCTGGGCACAGTAACCATAGGCTGGGACAGTCCCGATTCCAAATTTGAATCCATTTCTCAGACCACTTGTCAGACTATGCATTGGACAATGGGTTCCAAGTTTAGCTTTGGAAATAGAGTCTCCATAATTTGCAGAGTGAACAAGTATTACAAATGCATTTCAAGTACTAATATTTGCTTGCAAGTCCTAAAAGGTACTTCTGCTGGCAGCAGCAATTTAAAAAATCTCTTAAAAATTAGGAGTTACAAGGCCTGAGATATAAAATAGCTCAGGAACTCTATAATAGATTAAGTGGCATAAATGTCATGTTCAAATGTTAGTCAATTTAACACTGAAAAATGTATCAGCTATCAGAAGGAATTTTTTCATGGTAAGTTTTTAAAATGAAATATTAGCTCCTAGGTACTTGGAATAGTCTAGGAATGGATTGTGATGCTTAATTTAATATAATATTAAGGCAAATGGAAGTTTAAAATAAATTATAAAGGAATTAAGATTTAATATTTTCAATCTGTTATAAGAAAATATGCTTAATTCTAGATTTCATACTGAGCATATTTTAATCGTCAATGAGTAAGAAAATCTTGGTGTCATCACTGTATTTCTTGCATATTTAACCATTTACATAGTTGAGAAAACTAAGAAACAAAAGGACTTAGTCAGTGATGAGGCACCATCAGACTGTTTAATGCAAAGTCTGGATCACGAGCCATCATATGGGAGTTTTGGGTCTACATATTCCTGTATACTCACAATGTTAAGATGCAGGAGAACAAATATCCAGCTGGAAGAATGATTTCCACCAGCCACCCTTATTTCTTAACTTGTAATCTTTTAATTCTGCAGATCTAGCTTGAGCAACATTATCTTGAGGACTCTTTAAAAAACCCTTGTCTTCTTGGCCACCACGTTCATTACTGATGATTGTTCAACAGTCTCTCTCACTGCACTGCGTTTATAATCAGTGATCAAGCTAAAGCCACTATAACCTATTGAGATTGCTACAAATCTTTAAACAAAATTCAGACAGCTTCTGTTTTCTACAGTAATTGAAGTTTTCTTCTTAATTGCTTCTATAACATAAGGCTATACGTTAAAATTCATGAGGCTGAAGATGCTCTTCATCCACAGAGCCCTAGAAGATATTAAGAACTACTAGGAGGATGACCACATGCCCTGGTTGATGCCCTGGTTGATTCCATTTAGTTAAGGCTCCCTTTCACTCTCAAAACAATCCCAGTTTAAACAATAAATTATCTGCCTTATGTGCGCGATGAGAATGACAGGTTACCCCCCCACTCAGACACCTTCATATAGCACCTAGATGGAGAGGTGAATCTCCCCCTACTCCTGGATTGACTGAAGTCCCAGAACCACTTGCAGACTCTGGAACATTCACGTATAAAACATATAAATGTAACTAAAAATGCCTGCCTCTTTGGTCCGTTGCTCTAGTCCCTGGCTGACTCTTAGATGGAAAACTGCAACAACTTTTACCTTTGTCATGCTTCTGGACAGGTGAGTTGAGTCTTAGGGTTTGGTAAGTGGATTTGAAAAAGGAATTTCAGGGCTGCTCCATATTACTCTCTACCCCTAGAGATATGTGTCTCTCAGGATGAACTATGCAAGAATTACACAAATATGTCTCTTATGCATATGTACATGTGTATAAATACATATATAGATATGTATGTGTGTAAGTAAATACATATTTAGGAAAATAAATTCAATAAAAATTAAAGCACAGTACTTACGGTAATAAAATACCTAATGGCGAGGTTGTCATATGACAACTATGTCAGAAAATGTCAGCTTATAGCCACCAAAAAAGTAAAAATATTTTGCTTCTGTATTTTAGAATGGAAGGGATTTTATTATAGTTCCCACCTATTCCATCCTCTGCCTACTGGAGCCCAAATCGATGAGAGGAAGTGAGGATATAAAATAGCATTTCTGCTAACAGGAAGAATAAAAATAAAAGTAAACAATAACAACTCTCCACTATGGTTTTAACAGAATCCTATCCCAAGACAAATAAATACCCTTGATGAGTATCTACAAACTCTGCTCAGCAGAGCCTGCGCACAGGCACCGGTGCCTCCTTCCTGCTCTCTTCTCTCCACATCATGCAGAGCAGCTACAATTGTATCTGGTTTAAATGTGAAGGTTCTGAGTAATATTTTACTTGAAAATAATTTTTTTCTTGGAAACCAGACACTAGATGACCTCGTTGAGTCCAATAACCAATCTTCAAAAGTTTTTCCCCAAATTAGCTTCTCCTTTAGTTCTGTTAGGCTAAAGATATAACCACAGGACCATTATTGACAGGAAAAATAGGATTTTCTCTGTTTCTAAGGATGATTAAACCAAAGACCAAATCAATCCTCTCCTGGTAAAGTTTTTGATTTGTCTTTTGGGGTGTTTCTTTCTCTCCTTTGTAATTAGGAAGAACCAGTCTTGAGTCTGATGAACACCACAGGGAAAAGAGATATTGACGGTTGCTGCGGAGGGTTGCTCCAGCTACGGCTTCAAAGGCAGCCGAATGGATTTACAGGCACCAGCCAAAGCAGGAGGAACAAGAAGGGATTAATCAACCCAAGTTAATGTTAGGTGATTTAATAAAAAGAAAAAAAAATCCTCTTAAATATTTTATTCCATAGACATATACTTCACTAGCATTTCCTAAAAGAAGTGAATGCATCCGTCAGTGTTCAGTCTATGGAAAGGGGACAACAGATATGCAAAACGTAGAGGAAACGGGAGCAGCCCAATTGCACAGGTCTCCAAAGGAAAAGCTGATTGTTCATTCCAGTTAAAAACAAACTTAAAATATTAACCTCAATGGCATCCACCAACCAACACCCCACCTAAGAGGTCTCAGACTTATACCACCTCTTCCTCTTCTCCCCTACACAAACACACACACACACACACACACACACACACACACACACAAAGGATTCAATCCATCATGGGAATGCAGATCACACCACAGAAGCTATTGTTCTGCCAAAAACAAAACAAAACAAAAAACAAAAAAATGGGAGCAATTCATTCATTAAAGCTGTAGCAGATGGCTGCTCTGCAGAAGGGCGCAGCGTGAGGCGGGCTGCTGGCTGGCAACCCCAGCACAGGCAGCACTCACTCCCAGCTGTACTTTAAGGCTCCTTTCAGAAGCTGTGCATTCCACCAGCAGACACTTCGCAGGGAATCCCTTGGGCTTAATGGAGAGCTTTAGGCGCAGTCCATTGGCAATCAGGACTGAATCCCTTGTCATCTCCCTAGGCCGGGTCTCCCACCCACTCCGATTGCACCACTGTCATTCTTTGGCAAAGGTTAGGCTTCTGGCAAAAGAGCATTAGTGTGGGGTCCTTGAACACTGACCGAGGTTTGAACAGGGGTCTTTTCCCAGTCTCTTATTCTTAGCATATTCCTTGTCCTACACAGTACAAAGAAGCAAGTTGGTTAATTGTTCTTTCAAAGAAGCCAGATATTTAAAAGAAATAAAAATTAGATCATGCTTTCAACTTACAGAAATGTTTTTTTTTGCTTTTTTCTTTGGTTATTTTTGTGTTTCCTTAGGGCATGTTAACATTTCTTATTGTATCTTATATATACTCCTAGTTTTCCCCACATTATTCAATTCCACTAAATAAACTAAATTTCATTTTGTTTATTTTTCTTGATAAAATAAAATCGCACTACCAAGTTTCTGGTAAGTGAGATTTGTTTTTCCATCTCTGAGACCGTTTTATGTCCAAATTTTTCACAACTCTCATATGCAATGGGTAATATCCAGATTGTTATCAAGACACATAACTAAGTCTTTCAACCTCAAACCCAGTAGAAAACTCTTTACTCCTTCTAATATGACTTCGGTTTGTTGTTGTTTTTCTTCCTGAGAAAGAGCAGATTAAGCCCTTCCATTTAGGCACTGAGTTTCATCCCTCAACCTTTAGACTTTTCCAGCCTTGCTCCAAAGCCCCCTCAGTATATTCTGGAATGATTCTGGGCTCTGCACAAACCCTATAAAACATCTTTTCACAGATCACATTCACGCTATTGAAATAAATCCTTATGAAAAGAAATGCTCCCATATGAGTCTAAGAATAGAACATCCAGACATAAGTGAACAGTAAAGCAATTCATTCAGTTGCACATATCTGTGATTTTTATTTTAGTTTAGACATATTTAAGAATGTATTCTTTGATTCTATGTTAAAGAATTTGAAAAAAATTATTTCCATTTCTTAGAAATGACTTAGACTATTTTAAAAGTCCTTTATTTATCAACATTGATGTCTCAACACCTGCTTTCTTCTGTGTCTTAATTGCAATTTAGGGAATTATAGTTCCAACAGTGTACATTTTCAAATTAAACATTTTGATCATGTTCACTGTTAATGTTTAATATTCATTTAAATTTTAAAAATTATTTCCCTGTATCTACCATCTTAGTTTTATAATGGAAATTCTCTATTTTACTTGAATTAATGGTCACATGTGCCAGGAATGTTTGAAATGAGTCAGGGGCCAGAGCAGGTACATCAATCTTTGAGTCACTCCACTGAAGAGTGTGAGCTTCCTTAGAAGTACAAACTTTTGTATGCCAAGGATCTTACTTGGCAACTGGCACAGAGTACTCAATAAATGATGCTGAATAAGTATTTATCAAATAAAACTAGCAAAACTAGTAGTCCTTAATGTCAAGAATTGAAGAGGCAGCAGAACACAGTAACCAAGACCTGTGGCTCTGGAGTCCAGCTGATTGAGGTTCAAGCCTCCACACAATGACACTGCATGTGCTCTGGGGTATTACTTAACCTCACCGAGCATCCAAAACCTATGAGTTAGTAGAGTGTAGAAGAAATGCCAGTTCAGGCATGCCCCTGCCAAATGTGTGCTCTGCGCCCTCCTCCCTCAATTGTTGTACTGCAAGTTAAAGTCAAACTCCTTACTTAGGGAAAAATGTGAAAGAGCTTGAGGAATACATCCCTACCAGCTTACTAAAGAAGACGAATAATCCCTGGGCAGAAATAACACCCAGAAGAAAAAGACTAGGGCATGAGCGTGGGCCAAGAAAACGGGTAGCATGGAATCCAGACCCAGCTGAAAGGTTGTGAATGGAGATGAGTTACTCAACAAAGGTGAGACTCTGTCCACAGGGATTGGGGGAAGACTCCATACCTACAAAAGGAGAAGCATTTCATTCCACAGAACACTAAAGAGGATGCATTATCAAGTGCACAGACCTCCGTTGTCTTCCAGAGAGAGACACATGTTCCTGAAGACGAGCAAATGTCAATCTCCTGTGGCTATCCAAGAGGTGTGCCATCTGGATCCATGCCACCCACATGACTATTTGCAACTCACTCAGTAGAAACCTACAGTGATAGGTTAGGAAACGGAAAGCCTCAGGGATACAGGTGAACAGGTGTTATTTTCAAACTTTATCCAACCTGAAGGTGATAATTACATGAGGGCAATGAGCATATCAGGTGTGAACAGTAGGTTTTATAAATGGTGTTAAAAGATGGAAGTTTTTTTCTGAGCCATGGACTCCTGGAAGGGGTCAGACGGCATCTCACATAAACTAACCTTGGCAGGAGACTTGCCAACCTAACAAAGAGACTTTATATTCAAATTTGTGGAAAGAAGAGAAAAAAAGCATTCAAAAAAAATTAAAACCCTGGTCACATCTGATATGATGGAGGACAGCAGGTATGACAGGAGAAGAATAAACAATAATCCACAATGGTTACCATTTGTATTATTATTCCTAATAATTCTAAGAAGGGCATTAGGACTAATGAACTAACACTGTTAGTATCAGATGCATATATTGTAGCTCTACTACTTACTAACTGTATGACTTTGAGAAACCACTCAATTTTTCTATGCCTTAGGAAACATAACTGCAAAAATGATATAAATACTTTATCACCTCAGAGGGTTATTTGAGAATTCAGTGAGTAAATACACAAGAAGCATTAAGAACACTGCCCAGCATCATGCAGAAAATAGACTACATGGCCCAGCACCTGTTAACTCTGCTGATTTTATCCCCTATATGCCTTCTAAACTCTGCATTTCCTCTGTCATACTTATTTGCCCATACATAACACTGATTCTCTGCTTGGAATATCTTTTGCTCTCTTGTTCCCTGTAAAACTCTTATTGATCCTTCAAGACTAAACTTGAGTATTAGCTCTTGCATGAAGCACTCTTCAACCCTTGTCAGAAAGTTGGTTGTTCACTCCCTTGAGTTTTCTTAAGAAATCCCTCCTCAACACTCATCTCTACTATAGCACACATCACACGACATTATAATTGCTCATTATAATTACAAGAATGGGAACTCTTTCAGAGCAGGGAGTTAGCTTATTTGATACTTGTATCCCAAATGTCAAGTGCAAAGCTTTGTATGTAACAGACTCTGAAAAATGTCTGCAAAATAAATGAGTAAAGGTCATGATGACAAATCTAGACCCTCCACCAGAACCCAAAATGCTCTTACCTCAAGCACCACAAGAAAAGTATATCATTGGGGAGCAAGTCAGAGAGAAAACAATCAGCCTTTCCCCAATATATGAAAACAATTTAGAGAGCAATGGACCCGACTTCAGAGTAAAATAAAAGACTAGGTACTGTTTACCAGTATCAGAATATCATAGCTTAAATCATTTTTCAATCCCAGAAAACTCTTATCGATCCTTCAAGACTAAACTTGAGTATTAGCTTGAAGTAATTAAAATTCATAGGTCTTCAGTAGCAAAGGCTGGAAAAAAAGGAAAATGTTATTGCTTTGTCATCCCTGGCCCCCATGCACTTAGTTTTGCTACTTAACACAGCTAAGATTTGTCTTAGTTAAGGCTCTGTCATTTATGAACGGAATGGTTTTTCCCTATACCACTGCCTCTTTTTTTCAGATTCCTTTACTGTCATTTGTTCCATAATTTTAAAAATATTGAAAAATGAATTAATCTAATAATACACAAAATGTTTATTTATCCTACCTCACAGATGGCTGCTTCTTAATCCCTTTGCTGGTTCCTCTTCTCCTTAAGCTCTTAATGTGGGAGGGACCCAGGGCTTAGCCCTTGGTATTCTCTCCTTCATCTACACCCGCATCCTTGTAGGTTTCATCCAGTACCATGGTTTTAAATATCAACTATGTGATGACTCTCAAACTGCGTATGCCCAGTGAGACCTCTCTCCTACTCCAGACTCCTACACTGAACTGCCTACTCAACAAGTTGACAGGAATACACAATATACATTCCAAATACAACACTGAACTGCTAACCTTTCCCCCACTCCTGCTCACTGCACCCTTCCCATCGCAACTGATTGCAAACCATCCTTTAACTCTTCTCCTCTCCCAGCTTACACCCATTCAGTCTAGAAGTCCTCATGGCTCTACCTTTGAAATAGATCAATCCTACCACCTTTTATCACCTACACTGTTGCCATCATCTCGCACCTGGATGTCACCTTCTAAATAATCGCCCTGATTCAATTCTTGCCCACCTATGACTGTCTCTTCTTTATACATCAGCCAGAGTGATCTTGTACATGAGAGCTCTTATAAATCAGATTATGCCTCTTTTTTGCTGAAAACCCCTACATGACTTTCATTTCACTTGGAGTAAATGCTGAAGTCCTTACAATGGTCTGCAGCGCCCTCCTCCAATGACCAGTCCCCTTTTCATCTCTAGAACCCCTGTTCTCGCTATGCTCCCAATCCTCTCCAGTTTTCTTGTCCTCCTGCTATTTCTTGAACATCCCAGGCTACTGCAGCCCCAGATATTACTTATGGTAATAAGTAATTATTTCCTCTGTCCAGGAAGCCGTTCCCCAGATATCAAAATAGCTTGTTCCCTCATGTCCTTTAGGTCTTTACTCAAAGGTCACCTTCTTGGCAAGGGCTTCCCTGACCACCTTATCTAAAATTTCATCATCCTTTCCATACTTCTCATCACCTTTTCAATTCAAAGCTTTTCTCCTTAGCCATTGCCATAACAGATATTTTATATATTTATCTTACTATTGTCTGTCTTCTCCCACATGGATATAAACTCCATGAAAGCAGATTTTTGTCTACTTTGTTCACTGTTGTTTCCCCAAAATCTAAAAATGTGTTTTGTGCAAAGGAGGTGCTCAGTGAATACCTGTTAAATGAATGAACGAACCAGTTAAATAAACAGATTTCCTACTTTCTAGATCTGCTTTTTGAAAATAAAAATAAATGATACTATTCCATTACTGACAAAGAGGTCTGCAATGGTTGCAATTCAGTCTCTGGTGGCCTAAATGATCTTAGTGCCCAAAATGGTCAATGTTTTTCTATGGACATTCATCCCTACTTCTTCAGTAATGTCACAAAGCACAGTTTTCAATTAGCCACTAATGGTTTTCCTCGAGGTCAAACCACTTAAAAGAGTTTACATGGAGGCTGTCACATCAAAGAAAGTTATATTATATAGTCTTTCAAATTTATGACAGCTTAAAGTGGGAAAGTAATGGTGAACTGAAGAACACTGGACTGCGGGTCATGGAACCTGTGTTCTTCCCCAAGCTCCAGTCCCAGAGCTCTGTGAGCAAAGCTGTCAATCTCCCAAAACCTCAAATGACTCATGTTTCAATTAAGAAACACAAAATCAGCCATTCTTTATCATCTTAGAGTTGTTGTAAGGATTATATTTGAATGGCAATTCACAGATTGCTTTCACAATTATTTTATTTGTATTTATCTCATTATTATTAGGAGAATAATTTTAAAATTCCCATTTTTGGGAACAGGTGCAAACTCATGTAGACTATCTTCTTCTCCTACTCAATCCTCAATCATTTACAAAAAAAAAAGTCTCTGGAAATGGGTCAGGACGTGGAAGTTAGGTGTGAGGAGAAGGAAGGGAAATGGGTGTCACTGGGGAAACAATCCAGCTCATTTTCCTTTTATTCTTGTACTAAAGTCTGCTCAGAATAATGAAATACAAAGAATGAGTAAGAGTTTCTGTTCTTCAGTTCTAAGATAACAACATAAACTGCAATTCCTTTAAAAACTTTTTGTAGCTCGTGGAAAATGCTCGTCATTTTAAGAACTACCATTTTCTCTTAGGACCCTGGTCTCTCTCCTTGTGCTGTTTCTGACCTCGCTCTTCTGAGATCCATCTCTAAAAGTTCATTCTGGGGAACCATAACATTGAACAGCTTACACTTATTCCAAAATTTAAAATGTCCCTACAAAGTGAAAGGAAAAACTTGTTACTATCCAGAAGAGAAGTGTTTCCCATTAGAGTCCTGCTGTGAAGACACATGGCAACTGGAATAAGCACAGTATCAGTGGGGGAAAGACAGTGGAGAGGCTCATTGAGCCTGTCATACTGGAAGCATATCTTACTTGTAGGTGTAAAAACTAGAGAATAGGGAAAAGGTTGCTGCTTCTAACATTTAAGAAGTGATCCTTTTAAATGATTCCAACAGTCTCTAAAATAACCATCATGAGCAGTTAACTTTTATTTTTCAGAAAAGTTGTGAGGAATATTGTATACATGAGTTACTCCGCCTAAATAACAGTCTACTCCTTCATAAAATGATATAATGACTACAGTCTACCTAGCAGGATGAGGATTAAGTGATAATATGTATATAGCAAGTACTGAGTAAATAGTAGTAAATTTGTGACTACATGAGAAAAAAAAAAAAAAACTTCAAACAAGGAGAAACGTATCCTCTGTTAGTAGATCTTTCCAAACAGGGCCAACTCCATCACTAAATGACTTAAGGAGAGTTGGTTAGTGCACTCCAACTGAGACTGGGCAGCATTAGAGAGGGGCTGGGCCATTGCCAGATGTCCCATGGATGGGAAAAGCACTGGCTCGTGGAGCCCGGCAGCATGTCCAAGTGTCCTGCCAAGAGGGATTTACCCACTCTGGCCTCTAACCCCCAAACCTGCTGTACCTTCTCAAAGGCAGATCCAGCAACATCTTGGAAAGAATCCAGACCATTTGGAAACACGGTAAAAATGCTCAGATTTAGACAGCATCATTGAAACGAAAAGTAAGAACGGCATCATACTGAAATAAGAATCACATCTCAAAAACTGCTTACAAATTACTCTTTAAAACTGGAATCCTGTAAAGTTTAGTTAAATTTCTCTTGTTTGTATGCAGGCATTCTGTCCTCAGAACAGATGCATCCATAAGATGGTAGTAAAGTAAGCTGAAACAAATCAACAAATACTTAACATGTATTTGCATTTTGAATATATTCTCTGTGTGTGTATGTGCATGTGTGTGTGTGTTGGGAGAGGTGGATCTCAAATAACAAGGTTGAAATATTTTTTTGGAAAATAAAAACAGAAATAGTAACTAGCTTTTCAGTATGATAAACTTGCTCAGTATATTTTTACTATATTTTGAACTTTTAAGCTATTCACAGCATTTTCCAATTGCAGCACAGATGTATTGAGCCCAATAACTGACTTTCTACTATGTTTGGCAACAAAGTGGGATATTCTGACCTCACAACTTTGAACTCAGAGGTGATTCATCCCTTCCTTGCACCCAGATCCTTTATCTTTTCTTTACTAATCGTCTTTTAATTACCAACGATGTATACAAATAGCACATAGTAAGCAAAGTGATAGTAAACAGAAGAATTTTTTTTTTTTTGAGACAGAGTCTCACTCTGTTGCAGTGGCTAGAGTGCAGTGGCATCATCATAACTCACTGCAAGCTCAAACTCCTGGTCTCAAGCAATCTTCCTGCCTCAGCCTCCCGAGTAGCTGGAACTACAGGTGCACACACCACCATGCCCAGCTAATCTTTCTATTTTTTTTGTAAAGACAAGGTCTTGCTCTTGGTCTCAAATTCCTGGGTTCAAGCAATCCTCCCACCTCAGCCTCCCAGAGTGCCACCACGCCTGACCAGAATTCTCCATGTTTTGCTTTTTAATAGCAAGCACAAATATAGAACAAGAGTATTAAATATAAATGCAAAAAATTATCTTATAATGGCCACTTATTCTGCTTTTCAAAAATAAATGACAATGAAACCATCAATTTTTAGTGCTTTTAAAGCTAGATTTTACATCTCCATGAAGACACTGGATCTGTGGATTGTGAACAAACATTCTAATGGCAGTGTTGTTGCCAGAGTTCATGCTGCCATGACTGATGCTTATAATGTTTGAAACACCATCTTTAACTCAGATTTATGTTTATCAGAGCACAGGAGAGTAGGCAAAAGGAAAACAACTAAAGGCAAATAAAATGACAAAAGTGATGTAAAGCTTTAGGAACTTCTTCCAGTACCAGCAAAATCAATGGCTTTGACATAACCTGAGGCTCAAGAACATTTTCAGACCTACAGACATGGGAAACTTTTATTTTGTTTGGATCTGGCCAGTAGTCTTCATGTTCACTGCAACAATCAAATGAAGAGACTTCTCCTTTATAGAATATTTAAAATAGAGTCAACTCTTTGAGCGGTTTAGGTAATTTACATTGCAAAATAATTTTATCTGATCTGCTATTGATATAAGCTTCAAGCTATAAGAACTTAACACAAAATTTCACATGGACATCAATGTGCATAGTCTTAACAAGTAGAATTAATACAATCTGTTCAATTTCCCCAATATTAAATTTTTCAATTTTTTTTAATCCGGTAAAAGTTGCAGCAGAAAATGTTAACAGCTCATCTGATAACAACATGTATTTTACTCATGCAGAGGAGATGATTGTGTCACTTACCTAAATTCCAACATATAAGCTGGGGCTTCACTGGAAATCTTTGCAGTCAAAGTATTAGAAAAAAATACAACCACACTTAAATTGGTTCAGGAAATGTGGTTTTGGTTACCTCCACAGATCTGGTCCTAACATGAAATATCAATCAGCAGTAATGATCTACCAAACAATCTGGTTAGAGATACGCACATCATGTTCAAATGGAATTTGAAATAAAGCACTGTGTACTTTAGAAAACCATTAGCAGGATCTGCAAGACCCAATCCAAAATGGATCAATAGCAAGATCAGTGCATTTGACAGGAAAGGTTGTCTCAGAGGCACTTAACTATTGACTGCGGTAGAACTGAAAGAATTTGAGACTGCCATGGTATATTGACAAAGGATAAATCATGGACTAAGAGAAATTAATCATATTTTTCTCATAGCTTGGCTAAGAAATAAATAAAAACTATCAGCTGTCACTTCACTTCTAAATAAATAAAAATGATCAGCTGTTAATTCATTCTGTTAATGTATTACTTGTATATGCAAGTAATGCATTACTTGTAAAAATAAGTAACATAAAATTCACAATAGCTACAACCTCACATGTTATATCGATAACAACAATGATAAGTACAAAACTGATTTTGGAAAATTAGGTTTAGTAGAAATAACACA
>NW_012148964.1:2341293-2343487 GCF_000956105.1 Propithecus coquereli
ATAAATGTTTCATTGCTATGCCTTAAATTGGGCAGGAATTTTTTTAATGTTGATAATGATGCTAAACTGATCATTAATTTGTTTTGCAAAGTTGAACTTTTAAACGGTTATTCATTCCAAGATGAAGAAGAACCCAGTAATAGAAGGCTATAGCATATGCTTCAATGTTTACCACAAAGTCCCTCCAACATAGATCTAATTTCTCATGATACATTGCATACATTCCTGATTTTTATGTGTATGAGCACCCATGCAGAAAGCCAATAATTAGCAATGTGGAATGAGAGCCAATCTTCCAAGAGCATGGTAGATTGATGAATTTGGAGTCAGTGAGTTGTTAGATCAGACCCCAGCTCCACAACCTATTTGAAACCTACAGGCAAGTCAAGTCAGTGGACCTGTTTCCTCATCCTCAAAATGAGAATGATGACCACTGTCTTATAGGATCTCTGTTAGAATTGAATCAGATAATGAACCATGAAATGTCTGGCATCCATTGTTATGGTGCAAATGTGTTAGAGTGCAAAAGGCACTCATATAAAAATGTAATTCACAAAGCATTTTTGAATGTGAAGATAAAAATCATATATACAATAAATACAACAGTAATAATAATAAATTAGAATCTATTTGTTCTTATAGATGCCTACATAAGCCATCGATAAAGGATTCCACGCAAATGCTGTCTTAAAATCCAGAATTGGGACATCTTTGTCTGGAACATCTTAAAAAGACAAAGGTTTTTTTTAAAGAACTATATTTTTTTCCAATCAAAATAATAGGGAATTAGATCGAAATAGCAGACTAAGTCTTTATGCCTATCTACTCCCACTTCAATTTCCTAAAGATATCAGAAAATCTGTTTTTAAAAAGAGTAAATTCACAACAGTGCTAGAAAACAAGAATGGGTGGAATTGATGAACAAAAAATTTGAGGATTTCCAGAAATAAGAAAGACTGACAGAATCATATTGATGGGAATAATCACAACCCAGATACATGTAGAGGAACTCAGTTGCAAAGATGAGAGCAACTCTGGGGCACTCAAAACTCAGGGATGTCAGACAAGGTAGCAGGAAGGAGTCCTGAGGAAAGTGACCCAGGAATTGGTTAGTGAACAGTTCAACAATATCCCAGCCTCCCACCTTCCACAACCCACCACCAACTACTCTAACCACCAACTACTCCAACCACCCAAAGCAATAGCAGCAATGTCCACCCTGGGCCTGGGCAGCATGTGAGGAGAGTAGACCAGAGAGGGACTTGGATCGTCAGTGCCCAAAAGGAGCACAAAGTCCCCATATTCAGAAAAGGAGCACCTGAACACCACACCTGGCAGTACATCCCAGCTCTCCCCCTCCATCAGAGAAGGCTAATTCTAGTAAACAGAAACAGTATTTACAGGTAAGTAAGCAAGAAGCCTCAAGTATAAGGATGAGCACATACAAGAATCATCAGATACTTCAACAAAACCAACCCCGTGAGAAAGGGCACCAAATTCAATAAAGAGAATCACAAACATCTGAAGAAACAGACTCAATAGAACAAACAGAAAGTGACTTTCATTGTTTGTGGCTTTTGTATTTGTAAATTTGCCGACTTGCTAAAATTTATTTGTAACCCCAAAATCAATACTTCCACCACTTTCATGGTCATTCAAGGACATACATATAGAGTGGCAAAAAACTTGAGTCACACAACATGCATATTCCCAGCTGAGGTCAAACAAAGCAACACTCTGCCTTCTTGTTTCAGCTCTCACATTATAAACAAGTGTCCTTTTTGTGGTCTACTTAGTGCCATGTTTCTCACTTTTTTTTTTTTTTGGCTTTTTGCTTTTTGTCAGTGATTTCACTTTTTAAAATGGCACCCCAGCACAGCACTGAAGTGCTGTCTTTTTCCTAAGTACCATAAGGCTGTGATGTGCTTTATGGAGAAAATATGTGTGTTAGACAAGCTTCCCTCAAGAATGAGTTATAGTGCTGTTGACCATGAGTTCAATGTTTATGAACTCACCATATTTATTAAGTAAGCTGTTTTGACCAGAAATATATATTTTAAAAGGTTATGCATTGTTAAGTTGATGAAAGTGTTGTAACTACTAGCTCAAAGGAGCCTAACCCTGTGTTTCCCCTAGAAGCAATGGCTCTGTATTCACTAATTCAGTATTTACCAATTCACTAATTTGCAGCAAC
>NW_012148964.1:2343537-2347745 GCF_000956105.1 Propithecus coquereli
TGGTTTACTTGAAGGGCTGTTGTTGTAGCAGTTGCTGTTGGTTTTGCTGTTGTTACTCATTGACTTTGCAGTTTCATCAGGGATGTGACCCCTACTCAGTAAACCTTTCTATCTTGATCACAGAAAGAGAAGAAGAATGAAAATAGAAAATGAAATAACTATTTTCATTCTTCGAGGGCTTTACCTTGAAGTTAAACAATGTGGTGAGACTAATTTGCTTCTAAACATTTAAAAATAGCAGAAAGTCTTTCCAATATGTTTTCTCATCTAAAGCAGAAAAGCCTAAAAATAATTGATTCTAAATACGGATTTTCTCAAGAAGAGCTTTCATTTTGCTTTATGAAACACTTTCTTTAATATGAAATTTATAAATCAGAAAGATATGTCTAAGTTCTTAAAACCAAATCTAAATAGCATAGCCAACATGTGGATACCAGGTCTTAAAATATCAAACAATGAGAGAAACCATGACCAGGGATCAAATTTGGTGTCAGCCTTCAGGTCAGTGAGCACCATACAGATACAAATGCAAGTTGCCATTACTGTATTTTTAATAAAAGTTTACAGATGCTGAGACATAATCTTAAAAAGCACATCTTCTTTACCCATTTATCTGTTGTAAAATGTTTAGGTTGATTCCATATCTTGGCTATTGTGAACTAATCTTGCAACGAACATGGGGGTATAGACATCTCCTTGAGATACTGATGTCATTTCCTTTGGGTATATACCCAGGAGCGGGATTTCTGGATCACATGGTAGCTTCATTTTTAATTAGTCAATTAAATCTCAATACAGCTGAATAAATAAATAATAAGCAAGCAAGCACAAAGGCTGCAAGTGGAGACAGTCTTAGTATAGGTGAAATGTCTCAGATGACCCCCAGTAATGAAAGAAAACTCCATCCTCCACCAATAGTTCAACAGAAAATATCTACTTACCTTCCCTGATAGTTAATAGAAGTCTCGGGCTTTTTTGTTTCCCCTCTCAGTATTCAGCAAATGGACTTATAAGGGATCAAAACTAATGAGCACAGAAAAGAGATCTTCATCCTTATGTATTTCTCTCCCCAAATGCATTTATTTTGAAATGAAAAATGGTTTCCCTGAATGGTTTCTCCATGCCATTACCCACCCCTGTACTTCGTTAAATTGCTATAGCTAATCACCATCAGAGGCTTTCCAATCAGCACGGGAAAGGCAGGCTTAAAAGAGCACCCACTGTGTGCTCCTGGCCTGGAATGACACAAACGGGGTCGAGTGCACTCATTTGCCCATCCTACCTTTCATGCTGCGCAGGACCATGGGGCTGCAGGGCCCGAGGACAGCTGTGTGCAGTCCCTCTGCCCCCACTGATGCAATGACCTGTCCCCACTCTGCTGACTTGGTCCTACCTCTCTGGGCTAATTTAAAGGGAGAATTCTCCTAATTTAAAAGTAAAAAAGAAAGTAATGTTAACATAAGCACTACCTTTTAATTACTTAATAAATCATCTCTTCCCTACTCCCTTTCTTCTTCAATAAACTCCACAGTAGGGTGTCTTTATTATCTCTCTGAGTTTATTCCATTTGGGTCCATTCTAACTGATACTTCTCAGGAAACTATTGAGACAAACGTAACACTTGGATTCCAATGGACTGAGAAATTTTTGAGCAACCTTCAGTGAGTGTCAGAAAATTTCAAAGATGAATGGGGGGTTGTACAAGTCCAAGATCCAGAATGTCCATGTAATCTTAGCATACTTTAATTTGCTGTTTAAAGATAAAAATACCAGAGGAAGAGCAAGTACCTAAGGCAAAGAAAGGAATGCAAAAACTATATGCAGTTCTTGGCTGGGCTAAAGTGAAACTCAGATCCATCTGGGAAGTAGAGCTAAGTGATGCTTGTTCTCAAAATTACCTATCTGCATCCACTGATTTACATTAGGGCTGAAAGACCTGTTGAGGGAGTTGTAGAAACGCTTGAATCAAGTCCCTATTTAGAATTCAAGCATATACTGCCACACCTGGTAGGACTTCGGAAGTGAAAGGAATGGACCCCAAGTTCAGGGAGGACGGCGGGGACTGCCTGCAAAAGAAAATCCATTTTAGGGACTGAAGTTGTCTAACACGACAAGCCAAGGGAGCTTAGCGTGGGGGAGGGGATGCAGTTTTAAATCGATGGAAACAAAGCTACCCTGTGATATGTACGTATCTCAAGTAGGTAAAGAACTATGTGTGATTTGGCAAAGCCATCACACTCAACTCTGCCACAGTTTGGGCCCAAGAACGGTTGCTCTAGGACCTTCTTAGCTAAGTATTACCGAAAAGGAAGAAACACCTTCCTTCACACTTCCCAAGAGTTCGCCAAGCTGTCAGGAGCAGGTTTAAGCTTCTCAGAAGCCTTAAAGACTGAGCAGGATCTGCTGCTCCCCCAACTGGCCAAATGTCAATCAGGAAGGCAGGGCAGATGGGAGGGTCGAGTGCGCTCCACGCAGAATGCTTGGGCAGGCCGCGCAAGGGGGTACCTGCTCCACTTGTGAGGCCTGTGAGACAACGCTCGGAAGTTTACCAGAATAGACTAAAGCTTCTGTTGAAACGAATCAAGGTTTAGGACAATGAGATTTTGTTATTAATGTCAACATGATCCAGTATAGTAGTATTAACCAAAATCATGAGAGTTGGCAATGTTTTTTTTGGTCCTGAGAAACATATGCAGTTTAAATTCAATGAGATTTATTTCTATGTCATGTTTCTCAGAGCACTTAGACTAACAGATTAGCAACTAGTACTTGGACAAGATAAAACACTTTGGATGTCAACAAATCATCTCCTCCATAACCCCACCAAAAAAAAAAAAAAAAGTAAAGAAATAGGGAAGCCATGGGATACTTAAAGTTTTTTAAGGCCTGTTGCCCAAGGTCTGATTTTCGAGGTGCTTGTATTTAATTTTTATGTCACTTTATGTCATAGGTAAATGGACTAGTCTGTACAAATGGTTCCATGACCCCCAGACAGCACATTATGCCTGGGAAGTATGGGTGTGAGATGGCATACAGGCAAGGAGGTGCAGATTGGACAAGAGTATTGACCTCGCTATTCTCCTCCAATCACATCCAAATAGAGGGTAAAGAGAGTAGAGGCTGCGGCATAGAGGTCGTCTTTAGCACGAAATTACAGGGAACTCTCCTAAATTTGAGTTTGTTCTGAGTCTGAACAGCTCAAAATGGAAAGTTAGAAACTGGGAATTTCTTGCTTTTACCCAATGTACTCACCATCTCTATGAACAAAAGTAGAAGTATTTTTCCAATTTAAATCCAATCATTAAGTAATTCTTCTGTGTTTTTACAGCATAGATGTTGGGGGAATTTTTGAGCTGTTTGGAGCTAGAGCCCTGCTGTGTGAAGTACTTCTTGATTTATTATCTCTTTATTCAAATGAAAAACCCTGGGGAGAATGAAATCATTTCCCTTAAATAAATGTTTCATTGCTATGCCTTAAATTGGGCAGGAATTTTTTTAATGTTGATAATGATGCTAAACTGATCATTAATTTGTTTTGCAAAGTTGAACTTTTAAACGGTTATTCATTCCAAGATGAAGAAGAACCCGGTAATAGAAGGCTATAGCATATGCTTCAATGTTTACCACAAAGTCCCTCCAACATAGATCTAATTTCTCATGATACATTGCATACCTTCCTGATTTTTATGTGTATGAGCACCCATGCAGAAAGCCAATAATTAGCAATGTGGAATGAGAGCCAATCTTCCAAGAGCATGGTAGATTGATGAATTTGGAGTCAGTGAGTTGTTAGATCAGACCCCAGCTCCACAACCTATTTGAAACCTACAGGCAAGTCAAGTCAGTGGACCTGTTTCCTCATCCTCAAAATGAGAATGATGACCACTGTCTTATAGGATCTCTGTTAGAATTGAATCAGATAATGAACCATGAAATGTCTGGCATCCATTGTTATGGTGCAAATGTGTTAGAGTGCAAAAGGCACTCATATAAAAATGTAATTCACAAAGCATTTTTGAATGTGAAGATAAAAATCATATATACAATAAATACAACAGTAATAATAATAAATTAGAATCTATTTGTTCTTATAGATGCCTACATAAGCCATCGATAAAGGATTCCACGCAAATGCTGTCTTAAAATCCAGAATTGGGACATCTTTGTCTGGAACATCTTAAAAAGACAAAGGTTTTTTTTAAAGAACT
>NW_012148964.1:2349490-2366332 GCF_000956105.1 Propithecus coquereli
GCCCAAAATAATATATTGTGAATTTCATAACTGAGAATTAAATTCTCCCCAAAGCAATTTTGCACTTATTAAGACTAGAATTTACTTTACAAGTGACTTTTAAAAGTGACTTCTACAAAGTGAGATATACCTATATATGAAATACATGACTATTGTTTATCTAAAAATATATCCTTAATAATTATCAGACATTCTCTTATGAAAATTTGTCTCCTGAGTACCAATCCAGAATATCTTCTTAATATGACTCACTGCATTTGTCCTAGCTAAAACACCTTCACCCTATTAACCTGCTTCCATTAGCCTTTCTGTAAGAAATCCTTTCAATCAGGAATGACTCCGTATGCTAGCCACACTGCACCATACTTCTGAAGGATGCAGACTGTCTTTAAAAGGATTGAAAGCTTTGAGGTTTTGATTTACAAGGAGCAGTTAAAAAGGTGGATCCTATCCTAGATGCCAAACAGCAACTGCACAATATAGTTTAAATTTCTGAAATCACCCTTCAGCTGCTCACTCCCTTTGCAGCCCTTTTCCTGCAGTTCATGAATTTCCCTCCACAATGCCTTGCTCTGTCTGAGCAGACTCCTGCTCAACAGTTAATCTTCAAAATAATTTCCACTTTTGTTATTCCTACTGAATAGAAATGAGTGGTAAATTCCACTTGAATTCGAAACAAGACATAGGTCAGGACAAGCAGAAGAGCATCCACCAAAGCAGCAAGCACTGAGCTCTGCATTCTCACGCGGGGTCCTAAAAAGTACCCCAGCGATTAGAATCTGAATGCAGAATATTCATAAAGTGATGGATCCCAAGTGTATTTTGCAATTTGTTATCACCAGAGCCCTCTCTGTGCACTACAGTGACACTCTGACTGCTACTGAACCTTCTGGCACTCACCAGTGGGAAGGGAGAGGCCTGGGCAATCCAAGCACAAAAGCAGCTTTCTCTATCCCTTGTCCCATGAAAGAGAAAAAGAAGAAAATATCCCTTTTTTTCCCGAAATTTCTCATAAACCAGGGGCAGATCTAACCAGTGTTCTGGGTAATTTACATGGATTTATATTCTCCACTATTCTTTTTGGGAGGTGATTAATTACTATGGCAACCACCATATCACAAGACATCTATGCTTACTTAGAAATATTGTGAATGTGGTATACCTTCTTCCAAAAAAAAAAATGCTTAAAAGAAAATGGGAGTCCTTTAGGTGTACTGATGTTTTAAAAACAATTTGCTACTCTAAAACAATACAATGTGGAGTGCTTCATAGGGCTTGCTTTTGTTGAAAGGCAGAAAACAAGAGGAAGAGGAGTTCAAGCTCAAATAGGTTCTGAGCCTGTCCTTAGAGCTTTAGCAAAATCAACATAAGAAATTTGTTTTGTTATTACTAGTTTTCTGAGCAGCACCTTCTAAGAAGTCCAGCAGGGAGCTAGACATGGTGAAGGACAGGAGACAGGCCATGGGCAAATGCCTCATCGCTGGCCCTGGAACCCCAACCAAATGGTGCCTGTCTCTTGGATCAGAAGAGCTTCCGAAAGATCACATTCATGGATCACCTCCAAAGGAAAATGCAGATCGACCTCAAGTTACTACAAGTTCTGAAAGTCAGTCATACATGGCCTTTTCATTTCCTGAAAACTTCATATCATCCTTGAAAAGATACAGTTCAGATAGCAATAAATTACACTACAAAGTAACTTTTTAGAAATGAAGGATTTGAACGCCTTGGTCATCCCAGAAGAAAAGTCTCAATGTCTGAGATTTAATTCATCTCCCATTTTTCATCCTAGATTTGGGTATAGAATGTTAATTTATCTGCATAGAGACCAGAGGCTTTAAAAGGTACTCTTTTTTGCCACCTTTGTAGGTACAGTGTGATGGTCAAGATAACAGATGCTAAAGCTAAATTGCCTTTTCAAATTTTAGCTCTACTACTTGCTTTGTTATCTTATACTTTGTGTGCCTTGGTTTCCTTCTCTAATAGAGATAAGAGTCAAAAAAATTGAAATGTAAGTCTTACTCTGTTCCTGCTGCTATAACAAAACACCAAAGACTGGGTAATTTATAAATAATAGAAATCTATTTCTCACAGTTTTGGAAGCTGCAAAGTCCAAGGTCAAGGTACTGGCAGATTTGGTGACTGGTAAGAGCTGCTCTCTGCTTCCAAGATGGTGCCTTCTTGCTGTGTCCCCACACAGTGGGAGAGCAAAAGGAATAAATGGTGTGTTCTCACATGGCAGAAGAGATGGAAGGACCAGGCAGTTCTCTGAAGCCTCTTTTATAATATAAGGGCATTTGTCCCATTGATAAGGGCAGAATCCTCATGACCTAATTACTTTCCAAAAGCCCCACTCTTAAAATCATCACCTTAGGGTTTAAGTTCCAAAGTAAATATTGGAGGGACACAAGCATTCCAACCACAGCAATGTATTAGGTAACAATAGTGAAAAACAATGAGAGTATTTCCTTGCCTTGATCTGGAGGTAACCCTTTATCCACAGTTTCTCAAAAATCAATAGTAATAATTAAGCAATAACTGGATACAGTAGTTTCTTTACTACAGTCGTCTGTACTGTACAGAGCAGGGCCGAAGACCTCTGAATGGGCAATTCTAGTCCTCCCTGATGTCTCTCGAAATCCAGAGCGAATTCCATGGAAGCCTGGACACACTCCACTCCATGCTCCCCTCCTCACACGATTAATTACATCTACCTGCAAAGTGAAAAATCCTTGTGGATGACGTGAATGCACTCTGAATGTAAAGATTATCAAATGATGAGCCCAGAAGTGACTGAACCATAAGAGAATGAACATGACTGGTTTAAGCCATTAGTCACCCATAAGCTTAGAGAGGAATGGGCCACATTCACAGTGAAAATAAATCAGAAGACTTGCAGAGAAGACTGTCTTTGGGGCTCATCAAGATAAATCAGCTGCAGTTTTATCATGCCTGAGATCGAGATCCTTGGAGAACAACCATCCGTACACTATTATTGGTTTTTGTTTGTTTTTGTAAGAGCTTTATTGAGATATACATTAGTATTGTTTTAATAAAAGAAAAAGGAGTAACTTATTTTCGAAAGACATTACTTTTGCAATGCTAGCAAGCATAGACTTAAATTCTGACATATGATAGAGGCACAATTATAAGCATAACTAAACAAAATTCTTGCCAGGTTCAAATAGGGCCTGGTAACCTTCTAGGATCAAAAACAACCAAACAACAACAATAATTATAATAGTTAATTTTTACTGAATACTAACCATGGGCCAGGTGCTTACAATATAACCTCATAACACCTCTATGGGGTAAAAACTATTATAATCTCCATGTGATAGATGAGGGTACAGACCCTAAAAAAGTAAAGAATAAAAGGCTCAAGTCCAGACAGCTTGATCCAGAACCAATGCCCTTTACTCTGCTCTGTGCTATGCCCCTTCAGAAAATTAGCCTGCAGAACTCTCCGATGGATTATTTTTCTCCATTATGATTCAGATTCATTCACTTGCTCCGAAGCACTTACTAAGCGCCCACTGTGACAGAAATCTGTGCCAGGAACTATAGGGAGAAATAAGATTGGTCTATGCCTCCCAATAGCTGCATTCTAGTAGGAAGATAAGACTGGAATACAAACAACAATATTTCAAGGTAAGCTGTGACCAGCCATCAGAAAGGACAAAGCGATGTGAGCATTAGGTCCAACTATTACCTTCCCTAAGACTGTTTTTGCTTTTTAGGCACCTGCTGAGAAGCTAATTTAGCGTTAAGGCTTAGAGAAGACGCCTGTCTGGTTCCTGTGCCTTGAATGAGAGAAAGAAAATTTAAAAGTCCATATTTAATTCTAAATAGTTCAGGGCTTTCCTTTTGAACAGCCCAAGGCACTAATAACAGTGCTCCCAAAAAATGGATTCAGGGTACTTCTACCCACCGAGAAAATGTAAAACTGTTACACTCAGTCCAGGCCTAGGAGGTACCCACATGGGAGTTTCCTTTCCAAGGAGGTGCCCACCCACAGCCCGTGGTGAAGGAAGGCTGAGCGTGGCAATGCCCCCCTTACTTGCCTGTCGGGTGTGGCTCCCATCATGATGCACTGGCTCACAGGCCCCCGAACCCCAAGTGGTGCCAACCGAGAGCTGCATGTCTCGGACCTGGGAATTAGACCGCGAATAAATACGTAATCCAAGCAAGGCCAAAGTCATTTTCTGGAATTGCTATCAAGCTGTGGAAGAGCAAAGCCCCTTTCGACTGCACTTTTGAGTCAGAGGATGCTAGTCCTATGTTCCTCTTGGAGGCAGTCTGTCTGCAGAATAAAGCTAAGAGGAAATAAATAGTGCCAAGAGATGGAGCAAAAACCAGAGTCCCAATAACATCTTTTTAACTCCTGGATCCAGTTACCCCAGACTTCCCAAGAGCCCGAGACAATAAATTGCATGTTTGCTCGTCCCAGCTTGAGTCAAGTTTCTATCACAAGGAGGAAACAAAATGGTACCAACTAACATCTGCTCTACAGAATGCTAGGTAAGAGCACAGGCTCAGATCCAAATAGGTTCAAGCCCTAGCAATGCAACTCAGTATCTAGGTGACTGAGCAATTTAGCAGACCTCTCTAGCTCAATATCTTCATCTTTAAAATGGAGATGAACATTTGGGAGGGTTAAACAGGACAATACATGTAAAGCATGTGGTAGAGTGACTGATGCCAGACAATTCCAGGACATTTGGGAGTTATCCACATCACTATCATCACCATCACCATGACGTTTAATTTTACGTGTCAGCTTGGCTAGGCTATGGTGCCCAGTTGTTTGGTCAAACATTAGCCTAGATGTTGCTATAAAGGTATTTTATAGATGTGCTTAACATTTACAATCAGTTGACTTTCAGCTCTCTCTTGCTCCCCACATATATTTATGGAGAGTACTATATATATATAGTGCAAATAGAGAGCTAGATCCTGTTGGTTCTGTATCTTTGGAGAACCCTGACTGATACAATCATCATGACTGCCTAGCTGTTCCCCAAACCCTCTGCAGCACTGGTCAGACATGAGCCATAACTGCAGACCATGTACAGTTTGCTGAAGCAAGCTATCTGTATACTTGGTTGGCTTCCAAAACTGTTCTCTAAGAAGTGAGATCTGTACGAGCTGTCTTCATCAAAGACCTAAGCCTGGCCTCTCACAGTGGAACACATAAACACAGAGCAAACTATAATAATATCTATTCTTTACCAATCTCTGGCATAAATCTAATCCATAATTAGAAATTTATCATGAGAAATAACTATTCTAGAGGTTTGGTTCTCATCTCAGAATTGGTACCATATTGTTTTCCTGAGGACCCATTTTCTTCAAAGCATTAAGTTACTGTGTTTCACCAATTGATTTGGAGGGGATCTGTTTGTTTTTAAGCAATGCACAAAGAAAACTAATTGGCCCTTCCCTAATAATAGGTATTGACATCTAAAATTATAAGCCAAGGCTCTAGATACAGAAATTGATTTGGACTGAGGAAGCTGAAAGCAACACATTATCCCCAGTGATGCAGGGAACTTTCTTCCATGTTCAACAGGGAGCAGTGTCTACCTACCACCTCTTTTCTCCATCCACACTCCGAATGGCATTTCTATATTCGTTCTTATTTATTGCCCATTTACCTTGAGGCTAGGTTCTGAGCTAAGCACTTCATATATTTTTTCTTGATTATACTTTCCCAGAATTCCCTTCTCTACTCAGAAGACACTCACAAAGCAGCATGTTTCTGGAATGGAAGTGATGAAAGTTACATATTTTGGATGAAATGGGAGTAGAAGGAAACCCTGCCAAATGCCTCTTAAAAGCTGCAACACCTGCTGACTAAAAATAGCTGCTTACACAGCCCAAAGAAAGAATCTGTTCTTTTCTTTCAAACTCTGGCTTGAGAAATACATCTCTGTGAATCGGTTCATCAGCTATTGATTAACTTCTCTAATTAGCTTCTCTAATGGCTGCAATAGAAAATACAAGGCTGCTTTGTAGACAGCAAGTGGAGGGAGCCTGACCCAGCATGTATCTTTGCCCCAGGCAGAAATTTTGACCCCACACCTCAAAGTTTTGGAGAGGCACATCAATCCCTTCATCTTTCACTCATTCATTCAACAAATATTCGCTGACTACAATATCTACCATCTGGCAGGCACTATTCTATATGATTAGAAAAATAAACACACAGAAGTCCCTGCCTGAAAGAAGTACACCTGCTTTCATCAGCTTCCAGGTGTGTCTCTTTAGGATGTTCTCACTGCAGAGAAGTTACAGGTCTTTTGGAAATCCCTGCTCCCAGCATCTCCCAGGGACAGAGCTCAATATCCCTTCTCCTCTCTTCTCCTTAGCCAAATATAAGCACACCTACTATTTATCATTTTTTGTCCTGGTTTCTACTTCTGCTCCTTTCAGGAGCAAGAATTATTAGAAATCTGTTGCCTACATAATAATTACAAGTCCTACTCCCAAAGAATAAATGATGGCACCATAGTTATACTTGCCATGTGATTTTCATGTGACTCTCAACTCCCAGACTATGAAGGAACCAGAAAGAAGCTCTTTCTCTGCCTTTATTCTTATGCCTCTTCCTGACACATTTATTGGGCTAAATATTAATAATTATAATGACTAACATGTTTCAGGCATGGTGCCAAGAGCTATAAAGATATTATCTTCTTTAATCCTCCTCAATAACCCTACAAGGTAGGTGTTCTTACTAAAATGTCACAGAAGATGAAACCAAAGCTCAGAGAGATTAGATAATTTGCCTAAAGTCTTGAGGTTAGTATACCAAATGAAAGCAAACACTGACCACCATCCAACCCAATTCACCTTTCTCATATGTAGAAATTATAAATCAAAACCTATGGTTTCAGGAAGGAGAGGTTAAGAGTACATCATAACTCTCCATTCCTCTCCTGCAACTGTCTTCTAGCTGGACTCCTTGCAACCAATCTTGCTCTACTCAGATTCACTTTATACTGAAATCAGCCAGATCTTATGAACATGTAAATCTGTCATGTTAACCTTCTGCTCAGTCTCCAATGCTGCTCAGTGCTCTTAAGACGAAGCACACACAATATAACAAGCTTTCAAAGCCCTGCATGACCTTGCCCCACCCTAACCTCCAGCCTCTGACATCTCTCGCTCTCACATGTGGCTATAACCATCTGAACTGGTTTTATTTCCCAGAATGTGCCATGCCCTCACCCACTTGCAGGCATCTGATATGTTGTTTCCTTGGCCTAAAACACTGTTCCTCATAACCCCCAATCCCCCACTACACACACACAAACACACACACTCCTACCTTTGTTCTGGCTATGTCCTCCTCTTTCTCCAGTTGTCAGCTTAGCTATCATATGCTCAAATGCCTTCCCCAACCCCTTTTACTGGGTGCTCCCATGGTTTTCCATTATACTGGGTGAGATCTTTCATATACCCAGTGCCCAGTACCAGTTTGGCACAAAGCAGGCTCAGAATAAATGCTTATCAAACAAATGAATAAATGAATGACGAGATGGGGAAAGCCTTTCACCCAGCATTCCAACTTCCTCAATATATTTGCCTAACTGAGACCAGTAGGATTATCAAAGGTGCCACAGACTGGTATGGATATTCATGACATCCACCAGTCACAAGAGCCCATTCTTTCTACTCTTGGTGGAACCACATCTTGGGCAAACCAACCCTTCACATCATAGGCTGGAGCAAACCTGCCCATGCTCTTCCTTGGCAGATGTGTCCAAACTGAAAAAAAAAAATGAAAAGGATCTGAATGGTATTCAAAGTTCGTCAGTTTCAGGGCAAAGTAAAGGGATGTTTATCAGTTAGGGGTGCTTTCAACTGCAAGTTAAAAAAATCCCAACTCAACCTGTCTTAAAGAGGCTTATCCTATATAATGAAAGTCCAGTGATAGGGCAAGCTCCAAGAATGTGGCACTGCAGTAAGTTGCACAGTAATATCTTCAAGGATCCCAGCACTTTCCCTCTCTTCACTCTTCTGTCCTTAGCATCAGTGACATCCTAAAGCTGATTTCCTTCATGGTCATAAGACAGATGTCCATAACAGCCAATAGCAAGATGGCTGTTCCCTTTATTAAATCCAGCAAGAGAAAGAGACATCCCTCCCCACGTTACCAAATACAAGTCCCCTCTCTTCAATCTGATTGGGCCAACCTGGGACCTTGCCCACCCCAAGACCAACAACAATCTTCGAGTCCTGGAGTCCAGCAAAATTCCATGAACTAATTGGCTTATATTTACCTTTGGGTTAAAATGGATGAACGAACCAAAGAAGGACTTTTGAGAACAAAATCTCTAATGCTAGTAATAGAAAGGAAAGAACACACCTATTTCCATCTAACACAATTATGTTTTTCTCTTTCTGAGATGGCTCCTGAAGATGTCACATGTAAATACTCTATATTCCTTTTGAATGTGTGGTTGTATACCTTCTTGCTGACGCTAGCTTCTCTTCAAGTTAATCATCTTCTTCTGCAGCCATGCTTATGTTGAGTCAGCATTTGACGTTTAGCGGCTTATTGCTTACAGCAGCTATAGAAACTGTTTCACTCAACTCTGCACAGAGGAAATACAAATGATATCAAGAATGTAAGCCAAATGACTTCATTACTCTTTTTTATGTTGGCAGATCTTTGATAATCTTATAAAGCAAGCTTCCATCACTTCACCCTGGATAAAACACCCTGCTTTAGGGAAGCAACAAATCCTGGAGAGAGGAAAAGAAAGGTTGTCATAGTTAGCAACCCTCTGGCACTGCCCTGCTCCTCAGGGTGTCATATTTGTGTTTTCTGGAGCAGGAATTTAAAAGACAAGTAGGTTAACTGACACTTTTAAAAATATGTATGTATGCCAATTTCCAGTCTATCCCAGTACAGAAAACTCGTCAAGTTAAACTGAGCCTACTTTTGCAGGATTTACCTAAATAGACTGAGGTATCTAATAACTCCTTGGTTGGAGCTCTAATTTAGCACACAGAACCTTAAACATCTAAACTCACTCTGGATGAGCTGTTTGCCTCCAGGACACAAGCACATATGTATGACTGCTGAAATGGCTGGGCTGTGATCTTATTCCAAAGTACCAGCACAGGAAGAAGAAAGAGTACACGTTAAAAAAAAAAAAAAAGACTACACATATGCTTTAGAAATAAACTTAATTTGTCAGAAGGACTTCGGGCTGTATTGTCATGTATAATCACAGATTTTAAGAGCTAGAGGGGATTTAGAGACTATGTATCTCAGACAACTTGTCAAAATTCTCATAGTTGTTGCATAGCTACATGCTCAGACATTTGTTGACCAGTATGCCTCTGAAAACCTTCTGGTGAGGTGATGCTGATCCCACTGATGGAGGGTCCAAGACATACTTCAAAGATAGCAAGGTTGATCTCTGGTGCTCTCCTATGCTTGTGTGTTCTTCACCCCAGCCCCGAATGCTCAGAGTTCTCTAGTGGAACAATTTCCTCCACTGTAACATTCCAGCCAGACCTGCCCTAAGCCCACTGTTCCAAGTTCCAAAGATGCCTTCAAGTAATGCTCCCATCCTTCCTTGTGACTTATTTTAGCTCTTAAGAGGGAGGCAATCTAATTGGTTACAAAAATAATAACTGATTAACTAGATTAAAATATACTCAAGGGCCGGAACCTAACCTCATATGTGTTGGTATCTCCTAACCACACTTAGAACTAGGCTTTCTTTAAAGTAGACATGCAAAGGATATATATCTAATTTTATTAACTTTTCCCAGGGTGATGTATATAAAGAAGAAATTTAACTCAAATTAATTTCTAACTGGTAGAAATTATTTAGAAAATTATTTCTGACCAGGAATAAGAAATGTTATTCTCCCTTCCCTTGCTTACTTTGAGCTAGGACTTTCTAATAATGACTACCATATGACTCTTAGCTTTCATTCCCCAGCCCATCATTAATTCATTAAACAAGTATTATCTTAACTCCTCCAACAACCCTTTGTAGAGGAGTATATCAGGCTGTGCAAATTTCTCTTTTAAGAAAAAAAAAAGTGCATTGTAGCCCCTTTATCTGCTTGTCCAACAGCAACTAAAAAGGAAGAGAATTCTTTTGTTCCTAAATCCAATGAACTGCTTTCTAGCTGTAATGGAAAACAGGAGACGACAATTTAGCTAAGACATCTTTTTTTGTAGTTGTATTAATTCACCAACCTATAGCCTAACAAATTGCAAACCCAGTACACTGGATCATTCTACCTATATTCCCATTTACATACTTTTCATAATCACTGTTTTCTTTGACAAATTAATATCCAAATGAGCAATCTGATACCCATTGCTATAAATGCTTTAAATGGTGCTTTTCTTCCGTCATGGTTGAAGGCATGCTCTCAGGCTGCAACTAACTTTGGGGCCAGAGAGGTAATAATTAGGATCTCTTCACACTGGAAACAAATGAGTCTATTTATGAGCAATAGAGTTGCAAATGATCGATTTTCTAAAACCAGTGCAAGCAAGCACCTCACCGCCTATACTTCTTTAGGCTTGAGAGCACCCGGCTTTCACTAGGGAAGATCAATCCAAAAGGCATATATCCCATCAGAGGCAGGAAATAAATGGGAAACATCAAGGAAAGGAGGAAATATTTTTTATAAAAAAGATTTTCGCCTGAAAAGCATTAAAATTGCACAAACTGTTAGAGGAGGTAAAAGAAGGTAAAATTGTAAAGCCGAGTCACCGTACTCATCATCACTTGGAACTGATGTGTTATAATGAAAGCATAAAGGGCTCAGGGTAGTGGAGGAAAATCCTTACAGGGTGGCTGTTCTATAGGTGTATTCACACTTTCAAATATAGCTAGCTCATAGGTTATCCACACTGAATATTTCTATTTTCTTAGGTGATACCAATTCAGTGTGGTTCCAAAATAGAAATAAAACACTTTAAAAATAAAGCATTCTTCTTGAACCAACTCTGAGCTCCCTCCCCCCAAAATACTATGATAAGGAAATTTGGGGCCTATCATCAAATAAGAAAGACAAATTACTCCAAATGGAAAACTATCCTCTACCTATTAGTTCAAGAGTGTGTGTGTGTGTGTGAGAGAGAGAGAGAGAGAGAGAGAAAGAGAGAGAGAGAAAGAAACAGAGCAAGACAGAGACCGACAGTCACAGGGATGGATAGACAACGACTCATTACAAAGAATATCTAATATACATTATTTGAGAAGTAACATATATAACATATTTTATATATATATAAAAAACATGTAAATATATGTGTGTGTATATATCCCCAAAAATATTCAGAAAGGAAAAATAGGGTACAAAGAAATGGTCAAGATACCACAGACTGATGATCTTCATTTGTCCATCTTACCTGGGAACTTATATTTCAAGAAACAGTAATGACCCAAGACTTTATGATGAAATCTAGAGGTAGCATTTAGGGGTGGCTTGGAGGTGCTTTGGTTACCCAATCTCTCTATCAGCAGATGGGGTCAGTACAAGTAAACATACCATCATTGTAAATACTGTACAACCCTTGAAAAGGGTTAACTCAGAAGTAGATCTGGGCCCAAGAAGCCAGAACCATCATCAGATAAGTGAAGATATTGGGGCAGGGCATATTTAAGGAAGCTGGGTAGTACTTGGGTCCTGACTGTGTCTGGCAGTGGGGTATGAGAGAGAGAGAAGAGGGAGTTAAGAGATTTTACTTAACAGTCACTTGGAGATTTTTGTGCCTGGGCCACTGGAGTGATGGTGTCCCCTTTAGAATGGGTTGTATGTTCTGTCTCAGGCAAGTGACTTAACTTTGGAGCTTCCATTTTCTCACTTGCAAACCGGTTAAAATAATCCTAGCTCTTCATTTCCCATTGGATGTTTGGGGGTTTTAAATGAACAACATCGGGGAGAGGGCTTGGAAAACTGCCAAGCACTATGCCATTGTTATCCTGGTCACAAAATTAAAAAGAGAGCCTGAGCGTTGGCGACTCTGCTCTATCATCAGGACTGTGATAAAAGCCGACCATGTTTACTGTTTACTGTTTACTGTTACCCTTTTCTTGCTATGCAAAGACAGGTTCCCTGACCCAGCTTGCACCCAATGGATGTCCTAACCGTTTCTACCTACCAATTCAGGAGCCATCCCAGAATGAAATAAGCAGAACATGAATTTTTTGTTTGGTTGTTTTTTGTGATGCTTCAGACTTACTCCACAACTAGCTGAAAACTGACTTGCACTAATTCCAAGGATAGATTACCTGATTTTAGGTGGGCTTGAATGCTACTTACCAAGCTTGACAGTTGTGGAGGGAAAACAGTCAATTCTGCAAAGCTGCAAAGGTCCTGCCTAGCTTTCCCTGACTCCACACCCTCCAGAACAATCGTCCCCCATTCCCCTCCTCTGCCCTGCACACACTGCTCCCCCAGCCCCCACCTGAGGCCCCTCTCTCTTCCAGCAGTCACCCCACCCCGGGGTCTTGCTGCCCTATGGCATTATGAGCCAGCGAGTGGTCTGTGGAGGACAGGGCCCCTCTGAGAGTGCAGTGTTTCTGGGGCCTGCAGCAGGATCCAGATAGGGACAGAGACTCCAGCCAGCCAGGGGAAGCCAGCATCACAAAGAGCTCCTCTGATCCCGCTGGCATCTGGGCTTCCCCTCATTAGCACATTAAAGCGACTCTGTCCCTTCGCTCAGAGCTGCTCTGTCCATCCGCTGCCAGCCTCTATGGAGCCTTTTAGGCCCACGCTCGCTCCTTTGGAAACTTCCCCAGTTCAAGAGGCACGAAGGCTTTCCTGAAGCCTGTCACTCTCCTTCACAAACTGCAGGTACCTCAAAACTCCACCAATCTGAGAGGCACAAGTAGACAGCAGAACATATGCCTTATGCCAAATGAGTCTTCCCAAGAAGAGGCTGTCTTTAAAAAAAAAAAAAAAACAATTAAATATATCTAGTTTGAAAAATATGAACACATTGAAGTAAACAGACTGGTGCCTTGTTCACACATCAGTGGGATTCACTTCAGAGTGATTGACAAGGCTCATGAGCCAGAGCGGTGACCGCGAATGAAAGCCCACTGCGTGCTGAGGGGGCCGGTCAGCTTTTATCACAGTCCTGATGACAGCGCAAAGTCGCCAACGCTCAGGCTCTCCTTTTAATTTTGTGACCAGGATAACAATGACATAGTGCTTGGCAGTTTTCCAAGCCCTCTCCCCGATGTTATTCGTTTAAAACCCCCAAATGTCCAATGGGAAATGAAGAACTAAGATTATTTTAACTGGTTTACAAGTGAGAAAATGGAAGCTCCAAAGTTAAGTCACTTGCCTGAGACAGAACATACAACCCATTCTAAAGGGGACGCCATCATGCCAGTGGCCCAGGCACAAAAATCTCCAAGTGACTGTTAAGTAAAATCTCTTACCTCCCTCTTCTCTCTCTCTCATACCCCACTGCCAGACACAGTTAGGACCCAAGTACTACCCAGCTTCCTTAAATACGCCCTGCCCCAATATCTTCCCTTATCTGATGATGGCTCTGGCTTCTTGGGCCCAGATCTACTTCTGAGTTAACCCTTTTCAAGGCAGATTAGAAACAGCAATCGCTGCTTCCTACCCATCACACCTCCCACCATATCCCCGCGACGAATGTCAAATTTACACATAACATTTCTTTAGTATGCTTCCTTTCCGACTCTTCAAAATGATTATTTCTCACTTCTCTCTGTACAAACATCCTACACCCCTCCCTAGCACCTTCATTTACAACAGATATTCTTGCCTCAGCATTCACAGAGGAAGAGAAACCACCAGACAGGAATTGCCTTCTGTTGCCACCACCAAATCTACCAAAGTACTGTCGTTTGTACCCACATGTTCGGCCTCCCCTCCAGTACTACTGACAGTGTCCTGCCTCCTCTCATCAGTCACCCCCTCCACCCTATGCTTTGGATCCCACCACCGAGCCTTCTCAAGGCTTCTGTCTTTCCTGTGCCCCACCTCACATGCAATTTTCCCCTCTCCACTACATCATTCCTGTCAGCATATGGACCCTTGTATCATCTCCTCCATTAAAAGACTGTCCCTTTACTCCACTCTTTATTAGGGCAAAACTTCTCATAAGTCATGTTCTGAACCTCTCACCTCACATGCCCTCCCAAACCATTCCATCCAGGTTTCCATCTGCACACTCCACTGACCCCATGCTTGTCACAGCCCCCTAAGGCTCTCCATGTGACTGAGCCACTGGCCATTTCTCTGTCCTTTCCTTAATTACTCTCAACACAGTGGACTGCTGATCGTCTCCCTCTGGAAACGTTTTCCTTCTTGGCTTCTGGACACCACACTCTCCTGGTTTTCTCTCTACTTCGCACCCCTCCTTCTCCAATTCCTTTGCTGTGTCCTCCTCCTGTGTTTGACTCTGCAGGTTGCTGTGCTCCCATGATGGCTCTTGGGACCCATCTTCTCCTCTATTTGCACATCCAGGACCCATGACTCCCAAATCCAATATCAAGTTCCGGTTCCTCCCCAGAATTTCATACTCCAGCTTTTAAAACTGGAAATTTTTCTTTATTCCTCCCCCTCAGCTGCCTTGTCAAATCACTCATCCAGTTCTGTGTACTCCACCTCCCAATGCAAATCACTCCAAACGCAACCACTTCCCTCCACCTCCATCGCTACCAGACAGTCCAGCTTCCAACACGTCATTCCTCCAGTAGCCTCATACCTCCCCCACAGTACAGTCTCCAGCAGCAGCCAGAGTGGGCTTCTCAAAACATTAACCAGATAACGTCTCTGCTTAAAATCTTCCACTTGCTCCCCATCCTACTCAGAATTGGCACCTGTCCTCTTCTCTGATCTCCTCCCCTATGGCTCTCCCGTTTCTTACACTCCAGCCTCCGTTTCTTTCAGTTCCTCATGCCTGCTGGTCTCACCTTAGCATCTCTGCCTGGAGTGACCTTCCTCCTGCCCTTCCAATGGCCAGTTCCTTCTGGCCATTCCCATCATAGCTCCACTGTCACCAGAGAGAGGCCTCTTCTGACCACCAAAATTAGAGAACAGCCCATTACCACTCTGTCACATCACCTCACTTTAATCCTCTGCACAGTATTTGCCACTGCTGGCTATCTTTCCTATGCTTTTGTTTACTGCCTACCCTCCTTCTAGAATGCAGCCTCCGTGAGAGTGGAGGTCTTTTCTGTCTTGTTCCCCAAGCATCTCCAACAGCTAGACCGCACCTCTCACCTGACTCGGTAATTATTTGTTGAATGGTTGGGTGGCTCATAGTCCGTGTGCCTCAGAGCTTGAGCTGAGGCCGTATCCGTGGTCCAGCCACTCATGTTGGGCCCCCATGTAACCCTGACACACCCTTCTGTCACTCAGACCCAGAATCTGCTCTCCCGAGCTGTGTGATCCCTGACAGGTAGTATTCTCCATGTATACCGCACTCTGCAGATCTGGGCTACTGCCATGTACCCCTTCTCAATTCCAAATAGTTTCCCTGCCTAACATTCCAGGGCACCCCTTGAAGGCAGGAGCCTGAACTGAAACTCCAGGCCACTTGGCTAAGGCCTTGATACTTCATGTAGCTATGATCAGGCCTATCCTACTGCCTCCACTCCACCAGCCTGTATTACAGATTTGCAGGGCCACGACTGGCACCAGCCTGAGGACCTCCCGGTGAGGACCCTCCCACCCATGATTAGATTGAGACTCACTGTTACTCCCACTTGGATGTCTGGCTGGGACCAGCACTTCTCAAACTTTCTTTTGTAAAATAGCAGTTGTTTTTCAATTTGTTGCAGACCATACTTTTATCAATATAATAAAAATCAATTATGAGTAAAATAAAGTGGCAAAAACCAAAAACTTACCAAAATACAAGACTCAGTTTTTTAACATTAGAACAAAAGATGTAAAAGTGCTCTGTGAAACTGCTACAGATATTTCAAAATGCTTACTCTCAATTTCTGTTCTTATCACAGTCTGGTCACACAGTCTGTGGTCCAGCATGGGCCCACGGACCATGCTCCGAGGAGCTGGCTGCTGTCCTCCCAGCGGCCCCTTTGGCCCTGGTGAGCAGATCTCTTCCCTGCAGTAGCTTTTAACTAACCCTTCAACACACAAGTATTGAATACCTACTATGTTCTTGGAACTGTTAGGTGCCTTCCCAAAAATAATCTAATCTTCCACATTCTGTTCAAATCAGAGCACTTCCCACTCCTTCCTGGCTGTCTCCACCCCACTTAAGACTTTCATCTCCTCTCTTCTAAATGACTGCAATAGCCTCCTAATGGACCCCCAAACTCCAGTTCCTTCCCTCTCCTTCTGTTCTATAGATTTTGCCAAGAATATCATGCTCAGGCACATCTCTGATCATGTCATTTCTCTACTCAATAATGTACAACAACAATAGCCCACAGAATGAAATCTAACTGCTTACTGGAGCATCTAAGGCTTTCCAATATCTGACTCCATCCTACAATTCTAGCCTTAATTCACTCTACTGCCCTTTATATCTACATACCCCATAATACTGTCAAACTGGACACTTAATCCTTCCCTGAACTCTTACTTCCTTATATGATTCATCCTTTCTCTCCTCCCCCTTCTCCCATTCCCATCCTAACCATCTTCCAATGCCAAGGGCAAAGGCAGTCCCCATCCCTCCTACCCCATCTCTAGCTTAGCATGGGCTCTCCCTCCTCTGTGGCCTTATAAAAGTACTTAGCTGTGTGACCACACAAATTTGTTTCCCCATTTAGAAAAGGAAAATAAAACCAACTTTGGTATTAGGAGGATAATATATAATGTAATGTTTTATAATAT
>NW_012148964.1:2367572-2382644 GCF_000956105.1 Propithecus coquereli
ATCTATTAAATGTTTATTCAGTTGTAGAAGATTTTCTTGATTAATCCGTTTAAAATGAAATGTTGCAGGAATTGGTGGCTTATAATCTCAGAACTTGAAAACAATATTTAAGGTATTTTTTAAATCATCACAGAGTCACATAGATAAATATTCTTGAGAGAAAGTTTAAAATTTAAATTCAATAGAAAGCAGTATTTTAAAAAATGAATAGTATACTTGAACAAATTACACTCATGTTGTCACTGACCAAGGTGTGGCTTTTTAAAGAAAATATTTTCGAAAGCATATTTATTTATATTGTTCTCCTTGACAGTTCCTGTGAAATTTCTTCCTAACTATTGTACATTGAACTAGGCCAAAGTGTCAGAACAAGAAGGTTGATATGGATTGCATATTGAACGTGTTATTTACATGATTCCAGTGTCCAGATAGGTGGAAGCATCCAGTTAGCCACTATGTATAGCAATTCAGATCATGGATTTATAACATTTCACTCTAAGCAGTGACATACACGTCAAGTTCCCTGGTTAGATTTTGAGGTCCTTCAGTCCAAGAATAATGTTTTGTCATATATGTGTCTTCCAGAAGAGGGCTTAGCACACAGTAATTGCTTAAGAACAAATGAATATATACTGGTATATGTTCATGCTACAGTCAAGAGATATGTCAAATATTTTCGAATTTTTTCCATATGTCTACTGGAGTCTGACTTCCTAAGCATACTTCTTTAGAAGCATAATCAAGAATTAATGTGTTTGAACAACGTACGGCGAATGTTCATTGGCCTGAACTCCAAAGAATGAGCAAGCTAAGTTAAAATCTGATGACGGCACTTTCATATTCTGCATTCAACTTTTAAGAGAAATGGCAACTAAATAATAAATCATCTCTTGCATTAAGTAACTTTAGAACTATATGGGCAGACAGCTCAATTTCCTATACCATCTACATCTACAGATGTGTACAGTAAAAATAGACATCTATTATGATGGCCTTAAGGTACTGAAGAATTTTCAGAAAGTAAAAGGCCAACAAAAAATTAAACAAAGATATGTCTATTTTATTACACATTAATTACTTGGAAATGCATCATCTTCATCCAAGACAAGCCAAATATTCCTTTAACATGAACATTCATTTCTCTAAGCACTGCACATAAATACAAGTATACTAGATGATCTTTTATTTTATTTTTATAATTTTGTCCTTTTAGTTAAATATAAATGCATCTTTCAGACATCCTTTATTTACTACTGATCTTAGAAATGTCTGTTTTTAATCACACCACCCAGTTCCATTTGGAATATTATGTATCAGTTATCCTCATTACTAGCTGATCTTCCCCTTTTCATTTTGACATCTGTTAGTTAGAAGGAGCAGCTTGAAGAAGAGCCTCACCATCAGTTTCTTAACAAAAGCCTCCTTCTCACTTGATAAGAAAGGATCATCTAAATTAAAATGCATGTTTTCATTAACTATATCTAATACCTGGAGATCAGGCATACCCCTGTTCCTTGAGAGCCATTCCATCGGTTCACAATATCCTATCCACCTTATTTAATGACTCAGGAAGGCTATTATACATATTGTCCTATATTTACATGGCAACTTCCCCACTTGCACATCGATTTTATGTAACCTTGCTTCCAGCTCTCCTAATGTATCATTCTTAATGCTATTTGATTTACAACTCAAAAAAGTTTCAGAAATTTGAAAATTAATAAAATAAATCTAAATGTAAGTTGGCAATCAGTTCTAAATCAAATAAATGGATGACTTGGGGGCCAGTAATGGTTCCATTCTAATGATTAAACATCCCCAATACAAGACTCAAAAAGGCACAGACTTCTTTATAAATTGAGACATCCCACAATATGTCTTATTGGGAAGAAAGTAGATCAAAACTAGAAATTCATGGTGATTTTCGTTAAGAACTGAAAACAATATTCAAGTGGGAAAAAAGCACACATATGCGAAACACAAAAAAAAGCACAGATAAAAGCACACATATGCAAAACACGAAAAGTCTATCACTCATTTCTCAAAAATATTTCATTAATAAATCATTTGGAGGAGAAAATCTTGAGGTACTTTAATATATATATCAGTATTTACTGCTGCATGTGTCTAAGAAATCTACCTGATCAGCAGTTTCTATGAGAGGGTCATCAACTGTTACCCATGAAGTATTTTTCTTTTCATTGTATCTTGCTTGCCTGTAGTAGGGTAAAAATACTATTCCATGCTACGAAATAAGTGAAGAACAGTTTGCCATAATTTTTTCCTTGTTTAAATCAATACATTATACCACATCTGTAGAAAGTTAAAGAAGTAGTAATTACCCCAGCAACCAAATCGTCTTGTATGTCTTATATCCCATTGCCGAAACAATTTTGAGTAGGGCAGAGGAAAGAATATGACATATCCCATTCATTAGTTAAAAAAAATTATCTAGCACCTCCTCTTTTACCGAAGTCTTGGATACAATTATATTCTAATCTAATTGCTTCAATTAGAAAGGGAGTAGTCAATCAGTGAGATGCCCCTATTGTCATGTACAAAATGCAGCAATCAGGACTCTACAAGCCTTTAAAGTAAGGTGAGAGGAAATGGAGCTATACTAAGGAAATGAAATGATGCAGGATAATGTAAGGCAGGTTTTTATTAAGGCAATACTACATTTCATTGTAAGCTTCTTGAGAAGAGGTACCCCTTAATTAATTATAAATCAGTACTTCTCTCTTTAACTCTCCCTAGGTAGTCAGTATATAGATAGCTTGTGTGTTTGCATTTCTGCCTCTGGGTTGGCAGGTAGCTGTTGCTATCATCTGTGACCAATAGCAGGCAGTTCACCAGGCTTACCTTGCTCACAGTCTAACACTCCTCATCCCATTGCACCAACCTGTCTCTCAGCGCTGCCGCTCTGGCCCAGTGGAATGTTAATAGCTAACCGTAGTGCAACTCCCTATTCTGTCACTGAAGAGACCACCCCAATCAGCTCATAGTATTAGAATGCTGCTAACAATAAATCTGCATGCCCAAAGTTGGAGGGATATTTTTTATATGGGGTTCCTAGCTTCCAAATTTGCAACTACTTTCTGCTAAGAGGTAAGATGCTGCATGCTTGGGGCAGAGGAAAGGAAACAACTAAAGACAATGAGTAGACAGGGCAATGAGGGCAAATATTAAGGAAGAAAGAAGACGAAAAGAGGCTAAAAAAAGGAAAAAATGAGCAGATCTTGCGTATTTAGAAAATGAACAAAGATGCTTTTGATTAGACCCCAATGAGCCTGCCTTATAGCCATACTGACAAGTCTAACACACCATGAAGGTTCAAATAGAGGGAAGCCACACCTAAGCACTGCACAGAAGCTCTAAAATTCCATCCTTACTTTTATTTAGAGCTAAATCACTCCACAGCCACTATTAATGCTCTCTGTTATTGACATAATAATGACACAAAGGCCATGCCTATCAGCATGCTAAAGAAATTATGCCACTGAGATTTTAAAATTTGTTCAGATTTTTTTCAATCTCCTTACTAAAAATGTACTTTCTCAAAAGAAACATTATCCTTTAAGGAAAAGGAAAAGCCAGCTACTCGATACAAAATATTATGTTGAAAATTCTGGAGAACTTTGAAAGACTAATAAATAATTGTTTTAGTTTAAGTCTGAAGGCCATAACCCTAAGGTTCCACCATAGACGTACCTGAGATGAAATGCCATTGACCCAAACTAAGTCTAAATTCCTCCTCTGCACATTAGGAATAGTACAACTCATATCACAGATATCAGAAGGCAAAGCAAAGCACAAAGTTCTACCCATAATGTATCATGACTTCACTGTATTTGCCTAAGTTGCTCCCACAGGCTCAGACTCACCTTAGACAACAAAAAAAGGAGTTGAATAAATGAATTAGAGTAAAGCTTTATACTTTTCCAAGTGTCTTCTTCAGCATTATCTAATTTTCAAAATCATCGTAGGAGAAGTAAGACAAGTACTGTATTATTAAACATATTTTACAAACGAAGAACCCCAAACCTGAGGAAATAAAGACTCTGCTGCAAGCTCCATGGCAAGCTATGGGCAGAGGTATGATGACAACCAGAGTCCCCTCACTCCTACCTCACTAATCTTGTTATTCTGGTCCCTAAGGTTCATTATATAGCAAGAAATATCCTGCATGGAATCAATAATAACTTATAATTAAGCAAAGATAAATGAACTATCATGCCAGTTTTTTCTAGTTTGATTACAAAAAATTTATAATTAAAAGCATACTCTGCTTAAAAATTTAAAGCCAACGTCAAGGAATTTGCCATTCAAAAAAAACCCCACAGGTATTCATAAAGAATAGGAAACCCATATGATATGTAATGAGCCAGCATCTTCTTGATTTATTCTGCTCATTATCTTTCAAACGCAATATTTTGGAAGGTGTTATTTTAAGCTATAAGGGAAAGACTTGACTTCCTATAATACTACCAACTCATGTCTCCCTTCAGAGTGAATTTCTTCTTGTTTGATAATAAATGGAAACATACAGAGGTACCCACAAGTAAAATACACATTAAGTCTTCACAAGGGATTGTTGACTGGGTTGGGATTGGATATAACTAAATTAAACCATACTCCCAAAATGAGGGTATTTTTCGAGCTTCTATTTATGTACATATTTTGTGCTCCCACTAGAGCTTTAAGCCCCCACCCATCCCGCCCAGACAGTTCCATGTGAATTCCTTGGGGAATCTCTGCTACCCAAAACAATGCCACACAGAAACCTGTATGAACAGTAAGCGACCAGAAGAGTTACCCTTACAGATGCGTTGAAAAGCGCCCATGCACCCAAATAAAACCACACAAAACCCATTCCCTATGTGATCTTTTTTGTCAGCTCATCAAACATTTCGAGTTACTTAAGTAGAAAAAGTCCCTTTCACATCACAGTTGAGTCAGGGATGCCGCCGGTGCGGCCCCCGTTTTCACGTTAACGGGTCCTAAACCTAAAAAGCCTCGGTCCTTAATCGATCCACTGCGCAGATTCCAGCACCGGAGCGCCTGCGATCGGCGTCCGCCCCCTCCGGCTTTAGCACGCTTGGCAATAGCTGGGCGCCTCCTTCTCACACCATTCCCGCAACATTCTGCACTTCGCGTGGGTCCGTTCCAGGCCTCTGGCCGCCTCTTCCCTCCTCCCAGCCACCAAGAGCCGAAGCGGCGATGGAGCGTCAGGCAGCAGAAGTGGGTTCCCCTCCCTCCCGCCCGGGCGGTCGCTGGGACCCCATCCCCCAGTGACGGGTCGGAGCCTCTGGGGCGGGGCGGGGCGGGCGACAGCGCGAGGCCGGAGACTTCCACGCCATCTCCGCAGCCCGGCGCCTTCCCGCCTCCGCCCCGGCTATGTCCCCGCGTCCCCTCTGGCCCCCGAGCGCAAAGCTGGGGTAGGAGTGGGAAAGGAAAGTGAGGCAGCACGCGTGTGCGAGCGTGCGAGTGCGGACACACACAGGGCAGCTAGGTACGCAAAACCCCGCCTCTCCCCGAACTCCCTCCTCGGACGAGCCGCAGCTCCGGCACTCCGGGGCTCCCCGGGACAAAGCTGCCGCGGCCTCTCCGCCACCGCTGAGCGCGTGGTCCTCCGATCTCCCCGGTCTCCCCGAGCCGCGACCCCGTTCCAAAGGACCTCCGGGCCACCCGAGGGACAGAGGGGACCCCGGGCCGGGCGCCCGCAGCCCCTGCCCTCCGCGCCCTCGCGCGGCACCGCCACTCACCTGTTCAGCACTTTGCGGATCCTCTGGCGCAAGCTGGCCCGGGAGGAGGCGGACAGGCTCCCGCCGCCGCTGCTGCCCTCGGCCGGCAGGTTCTCGATGGTGGTCACCACATGGTTCGGCGGGGCTGGCGGCGGCGGCGGCTGCAGCTGCTGCTGCGGCGGCTCGGGGGGGATCATCGCGGCGAAGGCGGAGGCGCGGCGGCGATCAGAACGCAGCCGGGCGCATCGTGTGCCGGCTCCGGGCCCGGGAACGCGCAGAGGACCCGGCCGGGCGGCCGGGGCCCGGGAGGCGGTGCTGCCTGTGAAGCGGCGAGGCGGGGAGGCACCCGCGGCTACGGCCGCCGCCGCCCAGCCCGCCACTCACTCCGCTCCAGTCCCAGTGCGCGCACCCTCGCTCCTGTGCCGCCGCCGCCGCCCGCCCTGGCTCTTCCGGAGCCGCGTCCCCAAGTCCTGGCACGCCCCGTGAAGTGGCTGCGAAGGGTGTCGCACCGGGGCGCGGAGCTGCCCGTCGGCTCGGGGAACCCTGCGGCGAGGGAGGATGGCGCTCCCGGCTTCGCCTTCTCTCCCCGTGCCCGGGTCTTCTCGGGGCGAGCGGCGGCAGCCTGTCCCCTGCTCGCTCGGAAAGCTGCCGTCTGTGTCTCACGGAGTGAGAGACCGAGAGTGAACCAGGAGAGCCGGGCGGGGGCGCGGCGGCGGCGGCGGCGGCGGCGGCGGCGGCGCGGGGGAGACGGGGAGGCCCCCCCGCCCCGCACTCTGCTGTCGCCAGAGGGCGCTCCCGAGGTGCCTTATTGCCCCCGACCCTCTTCTCCCCAGTCCACAAGAGGCCCGCGGTCTAGGTTGTGGTGATTGTTTTGGTTTGGGTTTTGTTTTGTTTAGAGCGGGGCTGAGAATAGATCCTCCCTCTGGCGGGGATTCCTCGCTCCTGCGAAAGCACCGCGGAATCCAGCACCAACTGCTTGGGACAGCAGCGAGAGGACGCCGCCGAGACAGGTGCTGGCCCAAGATTAGAAACCAAACTGAGTCTCCTATTATAACTACACTTACCATAATAGCCTGAAGGAGATGGGAGGGAAACAACTTCTCACAAAGAATCCCTTCTGGGAACTGGGAAAAGCATATCACACCAACTCAAAACGTCTCTGTTTGGGCAATGTAGCGCTGTGAAAGAAACATAGGCAGATTTGAGTTCCAGTGGCACGTCTGAAACTTACTCGCCGAGAGACCCTAAGCAATTTACTTAAATTCTAAAGCATTCTCTTCTGTGCAACGGGACTACTGTACTCGTGTCTTTCTCCCAGGGGTGCTGTAAGACTTAAATGAGGTAAACCACCCAGCAGGGGAGCCTAACGGCTCCTCTAATAGTCCCCCACCTCCAAAAGGGAAAACCCTGTGTATTTGCCACAGAAATCTTGGACCTGGACAGGACTATATGTCTACCGAAAGAAACTGTCTCTCTGTCCCATTATCTCTTATACCTATTGATGCAGACCCCAATTAATAATTGATTCTTAAAAGATTTTCAAATTTTCCTTTATCTGGACTGATTGGATAGGGACCTTGCATTGGAAAACGATATGCATTTTTAAAAAATTTCCACTTCAGTGCAGTATGGGGGAGTTAATTTCCCTGGGTAAGTTTAATAGGTAGGTTTGTTCACACTAAGACATGCTGATACCACCACTGAATCCAAATGCCCTGGAAAGCAGCAAATTAAAAATAGTGGTGATAGGATTTGCCACGAGGTGTGGGAGGGAGCTGGAGAGAAAATAACATTCAAAACAAGGAATGCCTTGTCTTCTCAACTGAAGAGAAAAGGGATAGGGGAGGATAAAAAGATGGGATTAATTGTTCAGTTAACAAGTAAGCTCCCATCACTTTAATAATGTTGGGAGCCCTTTTTTTATCACCAAAAATTTGAGAAAACAGGTATTCACAAAACCTCTCCAATCTGTATGTAAAACCTGGTTACTACCTGAAATATCCCTGAGGTTTCTTTCTACAAAAAAAAAAAAAAAAATCCCAAATTAGAACATTTCCCTTTTTATAATTAACACGTTGTCCCATTCTTTCTCAACAACCTTTCGTTCTCTTATTTTTCCACCTCAGATTTGTGCAGGACACTCTGAAGAGTTGTTACAAATAGGACCAAGGCTTGTAACCTTGTGGACATTAAAATTCCAATTGTCCACGATGAGTTTGCCCTTAGGGGACCCACCAAATGTAACTGACATGAATAAAGTACACTTCAGCTGAACCTGGCAGCAAGTAATGGTAGAAGTCTCTCTATTAAAACAACATTTATGGTAATTTCAGGTGTCTGCCTTGAATGACTGGTTGCTTCAGTGCCCTCTTCCTTCACATTTGGCTTGCTTCCCTTTGAATGTTTTTGGCACATCACAACTCAGTGCTGTGTCTGCACTTCAATGTCTGCATTTGCATCTGGTCATTTCTCTAGAGGGACTACTGAATCCAAATAATCTAAATCTCCACTGAGTCAGGAAGGGAGAAAATCAAGATAAGAGAAGAACAGGATGAGAGATGTAAAATTTCAATCCTGCTGGTAAGAAAAGACCTCGAAGCAGTCTCAAGCCTTATGTTTTTGTTACTCCATTTATAGGGGGATACAACAACAGATCCCTTCTTACTCTCTGATTCTATGCTTCATGCTCATCTCTTAAGAAGAAGCTAATCACCAGGTGTGATGGCATACACCTATAGTCTCAGCTACTCAGGAGGCTGATGGGGGGATCTCTTGAGCCCAAGAGTTGGAGGCGAGCCTGGGCAACATATCAAGACTCTGTCTCTAAAACAAAAGTAAAAAAGTAACTAAGTAGCACTTGAGAATATGGAAATGTGTCAAAAGGGGAAGTCTCATAATGGTGTGTCTGACATGGAATTTAACAGAAAAGACGCAGGAAAGGACAGTTTCCCCTTTCCTGCTGCAAGGGTCTTGTCTGTCTCCCTGGCCTCAAAAATCCATCCTTCATGACCAAAAGGAAAAGGGATGAGGGGAATAGTTTGGGAATCTTTATGTAGTTTTTAGCGGTGGCACGTGGGTTCCAGGGACACACTTACTGCTCAGCTTCCCTCTCCCTTACCAGTTGTGGTTAGTGGCACAATGCTATTGCAGAATTTCCATTCCACAAAAAATTCTGCCACTCCAACCATTACATCATCTGAGTTTTTCTTAAGACTTGTGCTAGTTCTGTTGAATTCCTTAAGGAAGCAGAAGTTGGCTATCAGCTACACCCTCTTCAGTGTTGCTCATTTTTAACACATTTCCACTCATGTAGGAAAGAGTAGAATTTGGCCTGTGTTTCAGACCTGAGTCACCAGGCATTTTGACTAATCTGTTTAGCATAGACTGCACCTGTGCATTGTATTGGAGAAAAGCTTCAGAGTCATGCTCCAGAGGTGACTGATGATCCTTCCCAAATTGCTGAACAGTTGCCTAGAATTGCTTGTGCTGCTGCAAATGCCCAGTGGCCCATATGCTTTCCTTGTGTCATTCTCTTAATCTTTTTCTCTCTCTCCTAAGTCTGGTTGAATCTATTCAACATGCAGTACTGAATGCATGGCCTCTACAATAATAGAGCTTTAGGGTTTTGACTCACATAATTGAACTTAAATACAAGAAAGCTAAGCAAAATTGTGAGAAATTTGTGGAGAGGGGAAAAGGAAGAGGAGTAATTGGGTAAGTCTTTAAATTTACATCCAAAATGCATAAAATAATTGGGATGTCAAAGCACAGAACTTCAGTGAGCACTCATTATCAATGCAGATAGTTTCTAAGTGGTGTTAGTGGACATGAAAAGTATGTACAGAGCAGAGAAACAAGCACTATGCAATAGGTTTCAATAGGAGGAATGAAGAACTCAACAGATGATTTTCAAGATAAAGGTGATGAAATCTCAAAGAAATCAGGAAAAAAAAAAAAACCAAAGAGATGGGAAAAAGGTAAGAAAATCAGTCAAGGAGGCCCAACATTTGAAAAATATGTGTTCCATATAACAGAACAGAGGAATGGAAGGAAGGAAACCTCAATGAAATAAATTCAGTAATTTCTCAGAATGAAAAACATGAGTTGACAGTCTGATAGAACCAAGAACAACAGATTAAAGTAGACCACACTGAGTATATTATCATGAAAGTTCAATAATTTGGGGACAAAAGAAAATTCTTCAAGCTTCCAGAGAGGAAGAAAAGAAACCAGAATGATTTTGGTCTTCTTAATAGCAACAGTGGAAATTGGAAGACAGTGAAGTAGTCTTCAGAATTCTGAAGGAAAATTATTTTCATTCTAGGATTTTATACCCAGCCAAATTGTCAAAACACTATATAAGGGTAGGTAAAGATATTTTCAGACATGCAAAGTCTCAAAATATTTCTCTCCCATACACCCTTTATCAGGAAGCTACTTGTTGATGTGCTGTACCAAAACCAGAGAGTAAATGAAGAAAGAGAAATGGAAACAGGGAGCTCCAACACAGGAGAGAAGCAAAGGGAATACCTGGGATGATAATGGGAAATCTCAAGACTACAGGTGTGTACAAGTAATAAAGGACAAATAATTCACATTGAGAAAATGTCAGAAGACTCTAGGAGAGACATCTTTAAGGACATGAAATTGGTTTTATATAGATAGATATAGATACCAGGTGCATCTTAACTTCTTGAGAGTGAATTTAGACAAGTGGTAGACAATTTACAGTTGAATTTAATGACATGTAAAAAAATTTTTCAGAAAATGATAATTATTAACTCTAGTAATAACCAAGAGTTGTTCAGGCAGGAGATGAAAAATAATCATAATTCACTAATTGCCTAAGCTGAGTAGTGTTTGCTGAGCCATAACAACATAGACACTAAATTTTGATCTAGATAAATGTTTAACTATATTTAACTATCTTTGACAGGATAAAATGATATATATGTATCTTTGGGGACAGGAAAAAACAGAGCTAAACCTACAGCTGCCATAGTGAGAAATCCATAGAAGAATCAACTAAGACAATGGAAAGTGATTGCTTCTAGTAAAGGGGGAAATCGTGAAGAGAGAGGAGCACTGCTGTTTTGCTTAACAAACCTTGAAGAATTACTTGACTCTTTAAACCATGTGCAGCTATAGCTTTAAAAAATTAACATTTATAAAAAAGAAAGGAAAATACAGAAGTGTAACCCTGACACATGTCTTTCCTCCACTGAGTCCTTGGTGTTTTTAAGGTACCTTCCTGAGGAGGTTGCAGAAAATTAGGGGTTAATAGCTAGAGCTGGAAGAGTTTGTTATTCAGGCTAACAAATAATTTTAACATTAAATCTACAAATGGACTCATTAATTTGCTAATTATTCTTCTATGCTCTAGAAATATCTCTCTTTTCTTCAGTGATAAACCTTCAATTTCACAATAGATAAATTCAGCTATAATTCAATAAACATTTTCTTGTATTTTAAGTTGACATAAATGATAGAGTATTATTAAAACAATGAGCCATCATTTTCTAGTTAACATCCTTTGTCAGCAAGGTAGGGGAAGACAGGAAGATAGTAAACATGGTATTTTTTTCATCTTACAAATCAAAAGTTAAATGTGGTTGATTTTATTCATTCAGCTGGATGTAGTAGATTTCCCTTTTCTCTTTAGGCTTATACAAGTCAATGGGGCTGTTTAAAGTCAATAGAAATAAGTTATTAAATATTGGATATCTTTAAACATTGAATTGTAGAACATTAAAAAGGTGAATAGTCTACCTCCAACCCAGTAATAATTTCTCATGTATTTCTAAACTGACCTTATTTTTAGAGCATTTTACCTATTCTTACCAATAAATATACAAAAATATATTTGTGTTATTTTTGTTTACCTAGAAACCAAAGTGAACTCCTAACTTTGTGTCTGATGCCAGTTTCTTATTTTCTGACTCAGACGTATGCATTCCATATCCTCTACTTGATGATAAACTTAATAGAAGCCAGAAGCCTTTCTGAAGATGGCTCTTTCCTATGTCAAGTTCAGTTAGAGCTGAGTTTTGTCAAGGTCAGAAGACACTGTGAGGATTATTAACCACTTGTATGTTGATCCAGTCCTAAAATAATGCCTATGTCACCCAGCACTGAGGTTTTCCTTGGATCCAGTGATCTTCCCTTCAACTCTTCCTTCACTTCCATGGTCCTTATCACAACAAACTGAGTCCCCTCTGAAATATCTGTATCAAAATCCCATTCTCCGACCATTACCTCTAGTACTTTCACTCTAGCATTTCATTGACCTCATCAAGATTTCCTCTCAAGTTCTCAATTCCATCTTTACCAAATTTAGACTCCATGAGCCATTATTACAATCACTCTTTTTCAAATTACGTTAATTCCCTTCATCTACCTAACAAAACTCTACCTGGCTTAATCCATTTATCTACCTATTCTGTGCACATACTAGCCACTGAATGTTGCTGAAAGAGAACACACAAGCCTACTGAATGATCTTTTTTAATTTTCATGAACCACAAAACACAAATAGGTATGCGCTCTGAGGACAAAGGCTTGAGAATCAGGACCTCTGATGTCCTCACCATTTAGTACTGTTTGGTCTTTCAGTGGGTTGGATGATGCCCTCCCACATTAGTGAGGACACATCTTCTTTACTCAGTCCATTGATTTAAATACTAATTGCTTCCAGAAACCTTTCCTAGGTACATGCAGAAACAATGTTTTACCAGATATCTGGGCATCCCTTAGCCCAGTCAAGTTGTCACATAAAATTAGCCATCACGCCAATGGACTTTTTTCTGTTCTTATGTTACTTGAACATACTATAATATTTGGTATTGTTGACCTTCTCCTGATCTATTTCTGCTTCTGAAAGAACATTTCTCTTGTTTTCTCCCACCTCTTTAGTTCCCCATCTTATCTACATGCTTTTTCCTCCTCCAATTGCCTCTTAACTGTTGGTTTCATCCAAAGCCTCAACTTTGGCCCTCTACTTATTTCATTAATGCACAATCCATGGGTGATCTCTTCACTTCTATGGCTCCAGTTGTCACTTGCTACTTCCAGGGACCTTCTCTATTTATGTTTCAGAACTCTCTGATAATCCCTAATCCAAACACTTGATGTCCCAAAAGCACATCAGAAACACTGTGGTCTCATATTTCTCCCACTGACCTCCTATTCCTGCTGTTGACACCTGGCTTGGTGAATAACATTAATCCCAACCTCTGTGAGATGCCTACACTATGCTCCTCATTCACCCCACAGTCACTGCATCTTACAGTATTATCTCCCAAAAACTTCTCCCATTCATCTCCATCCCATCACATTACAAGCCTGTCCAAGTTCTTGTCATGTCTCTGTCTGATCACTCTACTGATCTCTGAATTGGGCTCCCACAAAAGAGCTTTGTCAAGAACACAAAACTAACTTTGTCACTTCCTTTCCTATCAGCCCTTCAATAGCTCCATCAGCTTTCAAGATAAAGGTCAAATCCCTTAGCTAAGTGGAAGCCTCATTCATGTTCTGGCCATTTGCCAACCTCCATTCCCTAGTGTGTACTTCAACCAAACAGAACACTCAATTCTCCTACTATGTAATGCTTTTTCATGCCTCTGGGCTTTCCCAAATATTGCTCACTCTGAATGGCCTTTCCTGATTTAGCTAACACCTTCTTATTGTTAAGAATGATCTCATAAATTACCTCCTCCAGGAAATCATCCTTGACTCCATAGCCTGATTAGTTGCCCTCATCAGTGCAACCACAGCCCTGTCTAAATACACCAAACACAGTATCAATTTTTTAATATGTTTCTTTGTGGACTGTAAGCTCCATTAGCTAAATTACCTTGCCACATGTAGCTTCTTTCCCAACACTGAGTACAGTATTTGGCATACAATACATATCTGTCAAATAACAAAGAAATGGCCTTAGGAATTTATCCTACACATTCTTAAAATCAGATGATGTTTAAAAAACAAATTTCAACACAATACGAAGCAATATATTTTGTTTATGGATATAATTATATGTAATAAGATAATAAAAATATACACAGGAAGGATATATACCAAGGTTATCTTGGGGCTGGGAGGGCTTTGAATATGTATGTACTGTTTTATTTCTTCATAAAAATATTGGAATCAAATATTAAAAATATTAACATATAAAAAAATAGATAGAATCAGGCCTTATGTACTAGACCTCACTTAAGGTTAGAGAGAAAAAGCTAAAAGGAAAGGAAATATCTCCTGAACAAATATATTGCCAATCCAAGCTAGAAAACACTTTAAGAAAAGGCCAAGAACTCTCTAGAAAATAATGCAGTTAACTTTTTATTTAAACAGAAATTATTCCTATAAGCCCTGGCTATCTTGCATATTTTTATTATTCTAGACATAACTAAATGACTTATTCACATAAGGAGGCTTATTGAAACTTGATTATATTCAGATGTTCTCTACCCATATCTTATTGTCTAACCTTGATGGCAAAGGGCTATGCAATAGTATATTTGTAATGCAGCTAACCAGGCACAGTGAAAAAGAGAGTTCAGCAATTACTTAGTGAAGGAAATCAGCATAGACAAACTTCACAATTCAAGCCAAAATAACTTATTTTTTTTAAATAAAGCAGGTTATTTTAGCCTGCATTATTTGAATAAGTTAAATTCTTACTTTAGAAACTCTTTGGTAGCACACGTGAACATAATTCCAAATTTTCACTTTGTTTTAGATTTGGAAAGCTTTGTAATTTTTTCTTCACGTATTTATTTGTTTCCTTTTGGGAAATACTAAAGGTAAGTTGCTTCCCTGAGTATTTATCAGTCTAGTACAGCCAGAGGTTGTCTGCAAATGTAATAAATGTTAGAGGAAGAGAGGGGTAGAGGAGTACTTAAAAACTGTCTTCACATAATTAAGTTTAAATTAAAACCTGGGTTTGTCCCTTGATGAACATTTCTTAAACATTTACTATGTACCAGGCACTGTGATTGACTCTAAGGTACAAAACTGATTAAGACACTGTCTTGCACTCTCCTGCTTCTCTCTCGTCACGTGCTCCCTGCACACACCTGCTCCCTTTCGCTTTCCACCAGGAGTGGAAGTAGCCTGAGACCCTCACCGGATGCAGATGCCCAATCTTCAACTTTCCAGCCATCAGGATTGGGAGCCAAATAAACATTTTTTCTTTATAAATTACCCAGCTTCAGGTATTCTCTCATAGTAACACAAAATGAGCTAATACAGCTTCATGTAAGTGGAATCATGCAGTCTTTTTGTGACTGATTTATTTTACTTAGTGTAATGTCCTCAAGGTTCACCC
>NW_012148964.1:2386214-2387578 GCF_000956105.1 Propithecus coquereli
CCCAAATATATATGTACATAACACAGGAGCTCCCAGATTTATAAATAAAATACTGCTACATCTAAGCCAGGAAATAAACAACAGCATCATAATGGCTAGGAACTTCAATACTGCACTGACAGACCTAGACAGATCATCAAGGAATAAAATCAACAAAGAAACACTGGACTTAAATGGGACACTAGAACAAATGAAGGTAACAGACATTTACATAACATTCTACCCAAAAACTGCAGAATATACATTCTACTCATCAGCACATGGGACATTTTCTAAGATAGATCATATGTTAGCCAACAAAACAAGTCTCAGCAAATTAAGGAAAATGGAAATCATACTATGTATCTTTTCAGACCGTAGTAGAATAAAACTACAAATCAATCCCAAGAGGAACTCTCAAATCTACACAAAGCCATAGAAATTAAACAACCTGCTGCTGCATGGTCCTAGGGTCAATGATGAAATTAAGATGGAAATCCAAAGATTTTTTGAACTAAAGGATAAAGATGATACAAGCTTCCAAAATCTACAGGATACAACAAAGCAGTGCTAAGGAGGAAGTTCACAGCTTTTCAAGTGCTTATGTGAAAACGACAGAAAGATCACAAATTAACAACCTAGTGTTACCTCGAGGAATTAGGAAAAGAAAAACAAACCAAACCCAAAGCTAGCAAAAGAAAAGACATAGTAGGCCAGGCACGGTGGCTCACACCTGTAATCCTAGCACTTTGGGAGGCTGAGGCAGGAGGATCACTTGATGTCAGGAGCTCAAGACCAGCCTGAGTAAGAGCAAAACTCCATCTCTACAAAAAATAGAAAAATTAGCCAGATGTGGTGGTGCATGCCTGTAGGCCCAGCTACGTGGGCAGCTGAGGCAGGAGGATTGCTTGAGACCAGGAGTATAAGGTTACAGTGAGCTATGATGATGCCACTGCACTCTAGCCGGGGCAACACTATAAGACTCTGTCTCAGGAAAAAAGGCAAAAGAAATAACAAAGCTGAGAGAAGAACTAAACAAAATGAAAACCAAGAAAACAATACAAAGGATCAACAAAACAAAATGGTTCTTCTTTGAAAAGATAAACAAAATTGATAGACCTCTAACTAGATTAACCAGAAATAGAAGAATTCAAATAAGCTCAATCAGAAATGAAAAAGGAGACATTACAACTGATACCACAGGATTACGAAATATCATTTGTGATTCCTATGAAAACCTCTATGCACACAAACTAGAAAACTTAGAGGAGATGGATAAATTTTGGGGAACACACATCCTCCCAAGCCTGAATCGGGAAGAAATAGAAATCCTGAACAGACCAATAACAAGTAGCAAGATTGAAATAGTAATAAAAAATATTCCA
>NW_012148964.1:2387628-2389831 GCF_000956105.1 Propithecus coquereli
ATTGCTGGGCCAGATGGCAATTCTATTTTTAATTTTGTGAGAAACTGTAATTCTGTTTTCCATAACAACTGTACCATTATACATTGCCACCAACAGTGTACAATGGTTCTAATTTCTCTACATCCTCGCCAACATTTGTTATTTTTGCTTTATTTTAGTAGTGACCATTTTAATGAATGTGAGGAGAATTAACACATTAATAATTTTTACTCCAGTCCTTTGTGCAATGCACTATACATACCAGCTACTTTATAAAATCTTATGGTTAGGAGATATTAAAATTTTATATTTTCATAATGTGTTTACTTTATAAAGTTGATCTTGGATAGAGATTATTAATAAAGTCTATGTTCTGTACTTTAGGACAAAATAAAGATGACACCTCTTAGGAAAAAAAAAATGTTTCTGCTTTCAAATAATTCTCAATTTAGTGAATAAAACAGATCTATATACAACCAAATTGTCATGTGATAGGCACTGCACTGGAAGAATGAATAACACATGAGGAGGATAAGAAGCTAGGTATGATTCGCTCTATGAAAGAATCAGGGAAGAAGAGCTTGCAGGGATGATTTCTCTGAGGATGATCTGGCTTTGAGGCCTGTGTAGAATTTTACCTGGTGCAGAGTGAGGAGTCAAGACTAGAAGGTCACTCCTGGCAGAAGTAAGCAATTCACAAAGGCTTGATGGAGAAGAAGTGCACAGTGGGGTTACGAGGATGGAAGTCAGGGACTGTGAGGGAAGAGCATGGGATGAAGGTGATATGGAAGTTTACTTAACAACTGCTTTCCCAGAGTTCAGCCATCTTTTAAGTAAATTAATAAATTTTGCTATATCTGTATACCACCTCTACTACTATTTACTTAATATTATTTTAAATGACTCTTTAAAATGTAAATGCCTACTTTAGCTTCATGTTGAGAAAAAATATCCATGAAATTACACATTTGAAGTGCTAATCACATTTTTCTAATACCCATTAAAATAAAAATAAGTAATATAATTATGTAAATGCTTCACACTGTACTACCTAAAATTGTCTCTTGTGCCACCAGGGGCACATGCTCCACATTTTGGGAAATACTTTGTATTAACAACAAACATGAAAAGAAACACCTTTTACAAACTACTACTTTAATTTTCCAAATATAAAAAGAAGTTGGGAAAGTGATGCTCCTATGAAAATGGTCCAATAAAGCAATTTTGAAATTCCTACTAGAAGCAAGCAGGCAATGGTTGAAAAATGCTGAGAAACAAGTGATGACAGAAAGTTAACTGAAAGAGGTAAGAGGAGAAAAGAATCACATAATTGTACAGAGGTAAAAGCTCTGTTTGAAGACAAGAATTCAGCAGGAAGAACAGACTGAAAGGTAACCTGAAATTGATTTTTATTCTGGCTAGACACTAGAGCTGCACTGTCCATTGTATTAGCTATTAGCCACATGTGGCTATTTAAGTTAATTAAAATTAAATAAATTTCAATTTGAATTCCTCAGTCACATGAGCAATGTTTCAAGTGCTTAATGGCCCTCTGTGGCTAGTGGTTACTATATCGGACAGAGCAGATATAGGCCATGTCTATCACTGCAGAAAATTCTTTCCCCCACGGCTTTATTGAGGTATAATTGCCAAGTAAAAATTTTATATATTTAAGGTGTACAACATGATGTTTTCATACATGTACACATTGTGAAATGATTACCATAATCAAACTAATTGCCATACCATATCACCTCAACTTTTATATGTTTGTGTGGTGAGAACATTTAAGATCTACTCTCTTAGAAAATTTCAAGAGTACAATACAGTATTAACCATAGTCACCATGCTGTACATTAGATCTCTAAAACTTATTCATCCTGCATAACTGAAACTTTGTACCCTGGACCAGCATCTCCTCATTGAACAACAGTGCACTAGACAAAGAGGATGCTGGGACTTCACATTGTCAAACTATAAGCAACTGGAGAAATTCCAAATTCCTTTATGATGTTGCTCAAATTCTCAGATGCAGCTTCTTCAAAATGAAAATAATGAAAAAGAAGGAAAGGTATTCCTTTAAGTTAAGGTTCCAACTGTTGAAGTCTCTGCTTCTAGAACTCCAGGTCTCTTTTGAGTGCCAACTATGTCCGAGGTCCAGGCTATCTCCCCAGCAGATTATCCTATCCTTCATTATACTTTAAGAATTTCTCTCACACATATA
>NW_012148964.1:2391770-2392066 GCF_000956105.1 Propithecus coquereli
CCAGGGATACAAGGCTGATTGAACATACACAAATCAATAAACATGATTCACCACATAAACAAAAGTAAAAACAAAGACCCTATGATCATCTCAATAGCTAAAGAAAAAGCATTCACAAAATCCAGCACCCCTTCATGAATAAAACCCTCCACAAACTAGGCATAGAAGGAATATACATCAAAATAATAAAAGCCATACATGGGCTGGTCCAAAGGTAGTGAGTTATCTCATTTGATTGTTCACAGTCAGTTACAGATTGAACTCCTTGTTCTACTACTTAATGTCCCTCCTCACTA
>NW_012148965.1:0-332 GCF_000956105.1 Propithecus coquereli
TGCAACACCCATACTCCCTTAAATTATTTCTTAATTGCTATTCTTCATAGAGAACAATTAGCCTGTCAGAAATTTTTACTATTTCCACCTCCACTATGGTTAACACAAGAAAAGTATAAAAAATTATTTCTATCTCTAGCAGCTTGTTACGTGTTTAATGAGAGAATTAATGCCCATAAAATATTTTTAAAAGATTACAATGTAGGTTATAGTCAAGTGCTGAAATCTCTGTGAATCAATAATCATTGCAACACCCATACTCCCTTAAATTATTTCTTAATTGCTATTCTTCGTAGAGAACAATTAGCCTGTCAGAAATTTTTACTACTTCC
>NW_012148965.1:382-751 GCF_000956105.1 Propithecus coquereli
ATGTGTTGATCAGTTAATACCGATTTGATGGTGAGTACATGTGGTGCTTGTTTTCCATTCTTGGGATACTTCGCTTTATTTACAGGTAGTGATTACTGGGCTGAACTACCCACATTGTCTCAATATGCAACTTCACACAACAGTTTGGTGATAGTAAGTCTCAGTCCTGAAATGGAATAATTATTAGCCCCAAACCAACTGACAGTTTAGAAAGTAAAATGAAACTGGTTAAGTAACTCATCTATTAAGCATAAGTACTATGTAAAAATTTTTAAACTTTTGGATCTACAAAATACAACTTTCCTAAAGTCATACAGTTACTATAATTTTACTACAATAACTTTTATAAAGCAAGTAACTCTTAATTTC
>NW_012148965.1:801-1132 GCF_000956105.1 Propithecus coquereli
AATTTTCATTTATGCAACAGTTATCATATGCCTGATGTGCACTAAGTACACTACGCACATTCGATGATGGGTTCCTTACAAATATTATGTGAAGCTTAATTGCACCCATTTCACGAATGAGGGAAATGAAGCACAGAAACACGTGGGTGCCAGGGCTCATGCAGCTGGCATGTGAGAGCTCAGCCTTCAGTCTGGGGCTCCCAACCTTGTGCTGCTGGAATCTCAACAGAGAACATGAGCTAAAGGACATGGATGGTGCATACATTGGCTCAGTACCAGGAGGCCACTGGCTTGTTCTTTGAAGTATTTTTTTTTTTCCAATTGGATTTTC
>NW_012148965.1:2857-3522 GCF_000956105.1 Propithecus coquereli
TTAAAGGTTTATTTTATATTCACATTACAGTGCAATGAACATTTTCACAGGCAAGCAGCCAACATGGTGATTTGGAGATTCCATCCACCTATAATAAGTGACTCACGAGGTCTCTTGCAAATCATCTCCACCCCAAACGGCAAAAAGGAACAAAAGTGAGGGTTGTGATGGGCGGAGTGTGGAAGGTGCACCCCTCACTGTTGCTCCCGTTTGTTGGTTATGCTTCGTCGCGGATCGTCAGCAAGGAAGGCTGGGAAGGTGGAGTGAAGTTGCGTGCTCCGCGAGAAGAGAAATGAATTCTATGAACAGCAAGTCAGTACTGCCTGTACGTGTGGGATGGTAATGTGACTTAAATTGAGGTGTTTGATGAATGCAACCATCTCCATTGTGATGCACCTGTCCCTAAGTAAGCATGCGATACGCTAAGATTTATATCAACCACAGTCATGAATGATGAAGCAAAATTACAAGTACACATACCGTTAGTGCAGGCATTGCTGCGAAAGCATTACGATGATTGGAATTTACTGTAATCAGAAGAGAAATAAGTCTTTAAAATGGGGAAATATTAAAACTTGCAGTGAGGATTATTTCAAGTATATAGAGAAAAATATCTATCATAAAACTTAGATTGTGTCCTAGAATAGTTGAATAATTATTAAATA
>NW_012148965.1:6722-7212 GCF_000956105.1 Propithecus coquereli
ACAAGAAAAGGACTTTTTACATCTTTACAAAGATACACTTTGAGGGGCATGTGGGGCACAGAGCAATTTATATACATATGTGTATATACACACACATATATATACACATATATAATCATTTAAGAAAATACTGATATGCTAAGTGAACTATTTAAAATATTAATAGTAAACCATATTAAAGTCATGTCACTAAATTATCAAAATTTATTTTCTCAGATGTCAAAGAGATTGGAAATGACTAAACAGTTACCATGTACTTGACTTTCACGTAGAAAAGTGTCTATTTGAGTATTAAAAACAATCTTATGTGCCTTTGGGCGGAACATTGTATCTGTGACATCAAAGTCATGATTTAGACAGGCTGTGAAAATGTTCATATTTTTCAGTTATGTTTGTTCATTTCAACAAGTGAGATCCTATCTTTAATAGCAAGCTTACATCATCATTCCCTCTGTAAGACAGTGGATATAATGATTGCACACCTGGAGTT
>NW_012148966.1:0-1053 GCF_000956105.1 Propithecus coquereli
GTAACCTAAACATCTGTACCCCATAATATGCTGAAATAAAAAAAAATAGTTTCTACTTCACTGAAATTTCTCATCTGTTCACTCCTTGTGACACTATTTAAGTCCTTAAAGTTAAAATAGCTCCTTCAAAATTTGTGTCTAATTCCAATATCTGGATCATTTCGGGTATTTCATGGCACTTTTTCTCCTTGATTTTGGATCAGATTATCTAGCTTCACATTTCTAGTAATCAATGATTAGATGCTGGACATTGTGGATGATATGTTGTACAGTTTCTGAATTATGCTTTATTCATTTCTAGGAACTTAAATTTTGTTCAGGCAGGCATTTACTGGGGATGCTTTCTGTTGTGTCAGACTTTGTTTATACTTTAATAGGCTGGTTTATTAGGATATTGAACTTAATTCTAGGGTCCCTTCGCCAACATGTAGTCCTTACTATTTTAAACTTTCACTGAAATGCCAAGGTGTTCATTAAGGTTTCTCCTCTCTGGCTAGCCGGAAGTGCTCCCGTATCTCAGCAGTGCATTTCGTCTGGTGTCGTGATTTATCTCCCTGCCCCACAGCAGACAGCCTCTGCTGGGCCTCATGAAGTCTCAGCCTGTGTAACTAAACTTGCTCGTTGTCAAGATTACGTGTTGAATTCTGTGGTATAATACAAAAACATATCTGGTCTTTGTCCCCAGTTCCTGACACAGAGCTCCTGAACTCTTGCAATTTCCTAAGTGATAGAAGAGACGCTTCTATTTGTTATGCATAACGAGGCCCATTTCATCACACCTGAGTTTATGCTCATGAGGTGACTTAGGGTGAACCCCTAGGTAGCCTCAGCATGAGACTAGCTACCAGAAAGACCAAGTGATTAGAGGGTTGGAACTTCCAGCCCCACCCACCAACCTCCAGGAGAGGGACGAGGGGTGCTGGAGATTGACCTCTCTATAAACTCTTTATCTGTAAAAATTTTATCTATTTATTTACTTTTGAGGCAGGGTCTCACTCTGTTGCCTGGAGTAGAGCACAGCAACATCATCATAGCTCACTGCAGTCTCAAAGG
>NW_012148966.1:1918-3510 GCF_000956105.1 Propithecus coquereli
GCTCCATTTGAACTTAGCCTCATTGTGCCGCAGCGGGAAATGGTACACGAAACAGAGACAGGATCGAGGGGCTAGAATCACGCATTTCTCTTCCCTCGGGGGTCACTGTCCTGACATGTCTGTTGTGCGTTGCATGAAAGCAGTTGCCTCCTATTTCGTCAATTCGATAGTTGTTTCTTGAGCGAAGGCAGCCTGGTATGCTACTGTCATCAGCAGAGTGGAAGCCGGAGGTTTGAGCCTTTTACAATCACTGCGGCTGCTGGGCAGACTGTGGATCAAAAGAGCTAAGATCAGAGGTTAGGTGGGAGGTTTCTGGACTAAATCCTGGGATTGCTGGCATAAGAAGATGATGTCCTCGGGGATAAAGGAAAGAAAAATGCTAGCTCTCTAGGAAACAAAATGGAAAAGAATCGGTCTTTGTTTCTGGGAGTTAGGGAAAAAAGGGGTTAAAGATGATTTCTATAGTTTCTGTTTGATCATCCTGGGTTGGTGCCATCCAGTGAAACAGGCCAAGTCTGATACACATATTCATATTTGTTTCATATGAAAAATATGGCATTTAAAAAATGAGTAACAAATTCGTTTAATAAAGAACTCGAGGAGCCCACTCGATGTATGATTGTGTGCTCACAAATTATGCTCTGTATGTCTTATAGGCATATGCAGACTTCTGCTGAAATCCATGGGATGTGCACACTGCCATACAAAGTGCACACACACACACAAAAAGAGCAATTCTACAACACAAATGAAGTTTTACAGACAGAACTGCACCTAAATCACCTTCTCAATGATCATCCTCCAGGCTGCACTGCCCTTAGCCGCAACAGAATAGCGATGTATCAGGGCTATATCCCTGCCTTGGGAGTGAAGAGAATCTGCCATGGAAGGAGCAGAAATCACGGTCATCTGTAATAAGGAGGCCACCAGCAAGAAAGGGGCTGGCAGGCTCTTGGGTTTTTCTTTGGAAGACTTTAAGTCAGACTTACCCTCGTGGACACTTGGTGGCAATAATGAGAAACGGAGTCCACTCGGAGAATAGAACTCCAAGTGGGCTTAGGAGTCAACCCAGAGTCCTGCACTTTCTCCCCCTGATCTTCACCCCAAAGAGGGCAGCAGAATACACTGCAGTGGCTGTGAAATGGGCTTTGGGAATAGGTTATGATATTCAAGAGTTTTTTGAGGGTGTCTTTTGAGTAGTGGTTTTTGACAATTTTGGGTCATTTAAGTTAGCAATGACATTAAAGATCTGATGGAAACCACAAACCCTCACCACAGAAACATGCACAGATCCACAGACTTGATGGCTAATGGACTCTCTGCAGGTCGCTGATGGCGCTCAAGTTAGGAACAAGCTGGAGGCATCTCAGAATAGTTTCTTCCTAGTTACTGACGCTGGAGTGTGTACGTGTGCTCAGGGGAGGCAGTGCATGTGGACCCGGAATGCAGAGGAGCCCAGGAACAAAGCAGCAGCAGGTGCCATTCACCCTGACAGCTTCCCTGGCTTCACCCTGCCAGGTGGGTGACAAACCCAGCTGCCTGTCACCCTATCAGGTCAGAAATGATTGATGGTAAAATTACTCAGTCACTTA
>NW_012148966.1:6030-7346 GCF_000956105.1 Propithecus coquereli
TGAAATGTATAAAACCAAACTGTGACCCAGCCACACCGAGTCCACTTGTTCAAGGCCTCTTGGGCGTGACTCCAGGTCATGGTCCTCAAATTTGGCTTAAGAAATAAGATACAAACACACATTAGCCTAGGTCTACACAGGGTCAGGATCATCGATATCACTGTCTTCCAGCTCCGCATCTTGTCTCACTGGAAGGTCTTCAGGGGCAATAACAGTTGGAGCTGTCATCTCCTATGGTAACCATGCCTTCTTCTGGATACCTCCTGCAGGACCTGCCTGAGGCTGTTTTTTGTTAGCTTTTTAAATAAGTAGAAAGAATACAGTTTAAAGTAGCAATGAAAAGTATAGTATAGTGAATACATAAACCAGCAGCATAATTGTGTTTTACCATTATCCAGTATGATGTACTGTACAGAATTGTGTGTGCTGTGCTTTTGTATCATTGGCAGCACAGTGGGTTATTTACACCAGCATCACCACAAACACACGAGTAATGCCTTGTGCTACAACGTTATCGTGGCTATGATGTCGCTAGGCTATAGAAGTTTTTCAGCTCCATTACAATCTTATGGGACCACCATCATATATGCAGTCCATCATTGGCTGAAATGTCATTATGTGGTGCATGCTTGATGCAAGAAATAATGGCTGAAAACTTTGAAATCTGGCAAAAGGCATAAACTTATAGATTCTATAATCTCAGCAAATCCCACATAACATAGGCTCCGAAAAAATCCATGTTTAGACACATCAAAATAAAACTACTTAAAACTGAAGAACTGCCAAAGTTCCTTTAAAAAGTCAGAGAATAAGGCTCACTTCATACAAGGAAACAACGATTTGAATGACTGTGGATTTCTCATTAGAAATCATGGAGACCAGAAGAAAGAGGAACCATTTTAAAGTGCTAAAAGAACTGTCAACGGAGAATTCTTTCTATATCCAGTAAAAATATTCCAGTAATGAAGTGAAATAAAGACATTTTCAGATGAGTGGATTAATCACCAACAGACATGTTAAATGAAATTCTTCAACTAAAAAGAAAATGATTATCAGAAGAAAACTTGGATCATCAGGTGTGAAAGAAGAGAAACAAAAATGGTAAATAGCTGGATAAACACAATACACTACTACCCTTAAGTTCTTTAATGTACTTATGATGATTAAAAGAAAAAAGTTTAACACTCCTTGATGGAGTTTTCTATGTATGTTGATATAATACACATGACAACGATACCATGAACGAGGGGGAATTAAAGGGACTTCTATTGGTAAGCCTTCCACGTTCCACTTGAAATGGTAAAATATTAACTCTG
>NW_012148966.1:11863-16033 GCF_000956105.1 Propithecus coquereli
GGAAAGCCTTCCGAGTGCTAGGTGGAAGATAAAAATGCATATGGCAATGAATTACTTTTCAGCAGCATACAGTATAGAAAAGAGGACATATATTAATGATTATTTCTGCCACAGTCCCAGTGATGCTTCCGTAAATAGACATTTGGCCCAGAATGACTTCTAAGAATGGACAGGGAAGGAGTCTACTTACTTTAGACTCCTGTGAAGCGTGAAATCTCTGAAAAGCTAAGGCAGAAATAGTTTATTTCCTTGAGTTGCTATTTCCTTGAACCATATTTTTACCTTTACATGTTTCACACCCAAAATGTGCTCTTAACTCTGACTTCTCATTACTCACCGTAGTTCCAAACAGGGGCTTGTCTCTTCCCAATCCTGCTTTGCATCTCTTCCCATGGGAGACATATCAACATTCAGAGGAAAATGATAATTGAAAAAGCAAGACCCCATGAGGAGCAAACACTGACAACTTAAAAAAGAAAAAAAAAACACTAATCCACAGAAATTTTCCTACAGCACTCTACGAACCACCCTCATTTAAATCAACTAGGAGTCATCAGTTGGAGACTTTAGAACAGGAGACCCGACCAAACCATGAATCAGGATTTCTGTGGGTGAGACCCAGGGATTTGCAGATTTAATAAGCAAAGTAGGCAGTTATGATGTACTGCTTCTGAGATTCATGCATGCTGTCGCATTTATCCACAGTCTTTTCTTTCTTATTACTACAGAGTATTCAACTGTATGACAATTTGTTATGCATTTACCTGTTGATAGACATTTGAACTGTTTCCAGGTTTTAGCTCTTCTAAACAAAGTAGCTGTGAACATTCATGCACACATCTTTGTATTGACAATGCATTCACTTCTCCTGAGTAAATGCATGGGAGTAGAATTGCTGAGTTATATAGTAAGTGTATATTTAACTTAGTAGGATATCAAATTGTTTTCCAAAGTGATAGTAACATTTCCACATTCTCACCAGCAATATTTGAGAGTTCCATATCTTTACCAAACACTTGGTGTTTACATCTTTTTTAATTTTAGCCATTCTGGCAGCTATAAAGTGGTTTCTCATTGTGATTTTATTTGTATTTCTCTAACAACTAGTGATGTTGATTAGTTTTAGTGTAATAATAGATTGGGATGTATGTTTTGGAATTCTACAGGTCAATTTGGGGAAGATGATAATTTAAAAATATTTAATTTTCCAATCTATAAACATGCAAAGCTTTCCTAGGAAATATTTGCCTTTGTTCATTCACATATGTTCTTTCCTTCTGGGGTCAGTGACACAGGGAAAACAGGCCTTGGTTCTACATTTCAGGGAAGGCCTCGATTTCCCTTCTCAATTGTCATGCTTGACTTTTCTCCTCTTTTTCTTTTCTTCCCTCTTTCTCTTTCCTCTTCTCCCATTTTCCTGGTAAAGATGTATCATAAAACAGTTACTCACACATCTGGAATCCGCTGTGAGCTGGTTCACATTCCAGTTCTCTTATTACTGATAGACATGGATTGACTTTTTCTTCTTATTTTGAGTTTCTATTTATTTCTTTTTAAATGTCTGTTAAAATTTAATTAGCACTTCAATGTTTTATATCAAGATAATTTTCAAAATATTAAGTACACTGTCTTATAGACACATATTATATGAAGAAATTATATACATATCATAAACATTTTGTTTTCCTGAATGCATTTCCATGACATGAAAAGAAATGTAGTTATACTTTCAGTTATGACAGGCAAACCTGCAGAAGACTGAACTTCTCACCAGGGACAAGTAGAAAATACGTATCAAATGAAGTTTAAATAATCTTCTTGGAAGTATTAAGAAGCTACCAAGGCAGCCAGGATTTGATAATGTCAAGATCTTAGAGAGGAGAAAAGCTCAGAACACTTACTTCTGCTTTTACCCTGGAAGCATTTGTCAGTTCCTGAGAAGCTGTGAGCGAGAAAGCAGGCAGCCATGCGGAAAGTGGCAGGACAGCTGTGAGGCTAGGCCACGAGGCAGGGGTCTCTGCAGACTCGTGATCATTAGGAGTCACATAGTGGAATTCAGGGATTGTCGGAGACAAGTTCTGATAAAAACCCTCAAATCACAGTTGGGACTAAGGAAGCACCGTACTGCAGATATAAGATACAAACCCGGCCTTTGAGAGACGGAGACCCTGCACTGAGTCAGCTACACCCTTACTTGAATTAGATCTGTGCCTCATCTAGAAGCCCATCGCAGGCTGGGATGGCGATTCTCCGAGGCCCATTTTGTCCTCTCTAGCCTCTACAGATTTTCGTACAAAATGTTTGGAATGCAACTAAAATTATCAAGATACTGAAAATAGGAACAAGAGAAAAAACAAACAATAGAAAAGAGCAAGAGATAATCTGGACATTGAAGTTAGCTAACAATCTTTCAAATGAATGTGATTAACATTTTCAAGAAAATAGATAACAAGAGGGAGAATTTCACTAGAATCTATTAATAGAAATCCCCAAACTGAAAATTGCAATAACTGAAATTAATGACTCATTTGTTGTATTTAACAACCAGTTGTGATTGGTCACAGCAGGAGATCAGATTAGTAAAACACAGCACAGAGCAGTACATGTTATCCAGGCTGCAGCGCAAGCAGAGAAAAGGATGAAAGAGAAGGCGGAGAGAGAGAGGAAGAAAATAAGATACCAACATCTCAGATAGATGTAATTGAAGTCTCAGAAAGAAGGAAAGGGAATGAGAGGCAGAGGCAATCTTTGAAGAAATAATAGTGGCCAATTATCCAAACTGATAATTTATCGATTCATAGAAAAAGGAAATTTAGTGAAATCCAAAGAGAATAAGTTCAATGAAAACTAAAATAGCCACATCAAAGTAAAACTATTAAAAATGAAAGAACAAAAATATCTTAAAAGTAACAAGAAGAAAAAGATACACTTCCTTAGCAGAATAAAAATCAGTTGTCTGTTGATTCCTTAACAGAAATTATGAAAACAATGGAATACCATTTTTAAGAGGCTGAAAGAAAATAATTGCAAACAGTATTCTACAGCGAGCTGAAATGGCCTTCAAAAATAATATAAAATAAAGACATTTCCCAAGCATACAAAAACTATGAAAATGTGTCATAAGTAAACTATGCTAATAAAAATACTAAAAGGAGTTTTTCTAGCAGAAAGGATTTGATCCATCAAAATGCAGAGAAGTAAATATGTGAGTAAATTCAAGTGAACTACTGACTGTAAAAAATTATCATATTAAATTTTGTTATTTAAAAATATATATACACCAATGTGTGTTATGAAACTAAAACATGTCAACATAGCACATAAGGTGAGAGGGGTTTAAACTGATGTAACTGAAATCCTAGTGTTGTTTGGAAAGTGATAAAAGCACTAGTTGATGGTGCACTTTGAGGTCTCTAGAAGAATGTAAAATTAAAATAGCAAATAATCATGGAAAAACTGGAAAAATAAAACTGGATTAACCCAAAAGAAAGGAAGAAAGGAGAAAAAAAGTAATATAGAACAGGTGGGCCAAATATAAATCAAAGCGTAAAGAGCTATAACTTCAAATATATCAGGAATTACATTTAATATAAATGGACTAAATATACCAACAAAAACTCAGTGATCTCCAGATCGAATTTAAGAAATAAAGAGAGAGTTCTTAAACATAAAGACACAGAAAGTTTGAAAGTAAAGAATAGAAAAACATATTCCATGCAAACACTAACCAAAAGAAAGCTGGTATAGCCATACACTCCTGTCATCAGAGAATGTAGACTTATAGGCAAGAGGCATATTAGAGAGAAATAACAATATTTCATAATGATAAAACAATCAATTTTTAAAGAAGATAAAACAATTCCCAATCAATACTCACTTAATGAAATAGCTTTGAACCACATAAAGCAGGTGTCTCTCTTCCTTGCAGTGAAACAAGATAGTTCAGGCGTGTTCATCTTGCGGTAGCAGTGCACGTGGAGGAGAGCAGTGGGAAAAAGCAAGGCCCTCGAGGCGTGATGCTGGGACTGGTGCGCCGTCGGTTCTGCCATCATTAGCCAAAGCAGGACGCGGGGCCAACTCGAACATCCGGGGCAGAGAAGCCCAAGCCTCACAGTGAGGCCTTGGCAAGGGGGCTGCAGAACAGGCTCCAGGGACACAAACTACCACGAC
>NW_012148966.1:19758-20896 GCF_000956105.1 Propithecus coquereli
CACCTGTGCAGGTGAGCAGGGTTCTGGGAGCACCCCACACCCACACCCCACTCTAGATGTGGAAGTGAAGAAAATGCATATGCTAAGCCAGGAATCTGTGGAAACACACAACATTTGAAGGAGTAATGAGAATATCATTGTAAATGGAGTGTAGAAAAGTAGATAAAACTCGGAAGAGATGCCACCTGTAAGTGACATCATATGCCATGATAAGCAAAGTTTGAGAATATAAAAAGGACAGCGGAAAAACAAATAAAAATGCTAAAACCTTCATTAGTAACATAAACCATAAATAATATAATAACCATATATTATAAACCATATAATAATATTACTGTCAACGACAAAAATAAAATCACCATACTTGAATGATTATTCTTCTAAGGATAAAAAGACAATGTAAAGACCCATTCTTTCTAAAGAATTACTTTGAGTTGGTTAGCAGGGGCGATATATTATTCGTCTGCACGTTCGCCTTTTCTTTTTCTTTTTCTTTTTTTTCCAATATTCTCTTACGCCCAACAGCATGTGTTTACAGAAGCTCACAGTGCCAGCAGATTCCACGACAGCTGCACTGCCCACTGGCCCTCCCCGGGACCAGGCGCGGAGCTTTGATCTTCCGGGTACCGACCTCCAGCCCAAGGAACTGGAGTAGTATCTCCTCATGAAGGAACATCGAGCTAATGGCAAATCGCCATCAAAGAGCATGTTCTGTTTTGAAGTCAGCAAACCTGAAGTTGTTTCAGAGTAATGAGAGGAGAAGCTAATTTCATAGCATCAAAGAGAAATTCTAAGTATCAAACATCTTAGCCACTGAAACGCAGAGCCCAGTGACAGATCCCAGAGAGCGCGGTGGTGGGAGGAAGAGAATGATGAAGGGAGAGGAGTTTGATGGTGAAGCAGCACCGTTACATTCAGCCCCACGGAAATGCAAACGCTGGGAAACAGAGGCAGAGCTGGGGAATCAGTGGGGCTGTACAGGGGTGAAGGAATTGAATGGAAAGAACAGTAGCTGAGACATCAGATGCTGCATAGATGGCAGATATTATGATTACGCTTTAGAAAACTAATGTTTGGCAAAGCTAAAGCTGTGACCAAGCGGAGAACAGGGGTGGCTGTGTGTAAATGGTGTGAGATG
>NW_012148967.1:0-337 GCF_000956105.1 Propithecus coquereli
TTGTTAAAAAGACTATCTTTTCACCCTTAAGTTCCTTTGTTATCTTTGTTAAAAACCAAATGCCGTATTTGTTTATATCTTTTTGTGCTCATTTTGTTCCATTGATCTCTATGTGTCTACCCATTTCCCAATAATCTGATAACACTATCTTGATTGTTTTGGCTTTATTGCAAATATTAACATCTAACTTCATTCTATTTTTTTATTCAGAAATATTTTGGCTACCCTACTCCTTGCCTCTTCATATAAACTTTAAAATAAGTTTGGCTGATTAAAAACAAACAAGCAAAAAACTGGCATTTGGTCAGTATTGTACATTGAGTTAAAGCTGTAGATC
>NW_012148967.1:3510-3912 GCF_000956105.1 Propithecus coquereli
AGTCTAACTACTTCATTTATTTCTTTGCTATATAGTAGAAGCTTCCTTTAAAATATATTTTTACAGCATATTTAACACATCACACCTTACATTCTAACTTGTAATTAGCTTTCACATAAGATTTTCTATTATATACATAAATAAATGTAGTAGTTAACAATAAGTAGTTAAATTGATAGATGAATTATTGAAGCTATATGCTTCTGTTTGTAAGTTCAGTAGTATTTGTATAAGATGTGGACAAAAAGTTCCTATAAATATATGTATGTTATAGACACACACACATATAGGTGTATTTTTTCCTGTATCTTCTTGAAGGAATACAAAGGCTCAGATAAATAGTTCTTCAGATTTTACTGTTACAGATATTTTGGTATCACAAATTATTTAAGCTTACTATTA
>NW_012148967.1:5627-6180 GCF_000956105.1 Propithecus coquereli
TCTTCTTTTGGCCTCTACTAGTTTGTCTTGTGTATTTAAGAAGTTTCTTTATGTACAGTTAGGTAGTGACCTGTGAGAAAACACTTTTTTTAACTCTATAAATAAAAGCAAGTAAGTAGTTCTTCTCTTATGATTATAAATTTTAAAGGAGATAATTTTTTCCTTCTTTCTTAGTTGAAGCCAAACCTACATTTTATAGCACACCCCACCCAGGCCCTCTTCTCCTGCTAATCATAAAGTCTAGTCTAACTACTTCATTTATTTCTTTGCTATATAGTAGAAGCTTCCTTTAAAATATATTTTTACAGCATATTTAACACATCATACCTTACATTCTAACTTGTAATTAGCTTCCACATAAGATTTTCTATTATATACATAAATAAATCTAGTAAACAACAAGTAGTTAAATTGATAAATGAATTATTGAAACTATATGCTTCTGTTTGTAAGTTCAGTAGTATTTGTATAAGATGTGGACAAAAAGTTCCTATAAATATATGTATATTATAGACACACACACATATAGGTGTATTTTTTCCTGTATCTTCTT
>NW_012148967.1:7835-8144 GCF_000956105.1 Propithecus coquereli
CATGTGCCAACAGACACCCTCTGGATTTAAACTGCAACATGGGTTCTTCCCTGAATCCTAAGTTTGCAGGCCTATCATGTATATTTTTGGACTTGAAATATATATAAAAATCTCTCTCTCTCTCTCTCTCTGTCTCTCTCTCTCCATATATACACACACACACGCACACACACACACTATATACAGCTGACCCTCCTACAACATGGTGGTTAGGAGCTCTGACCTCTCATGCAGTTGAAAATTTGTATATAATTTTGACTCCCCCAAAACTTAACTACTAATAGCCTACTGTTGACTGGAAGCCTTACC
>NW_012148967.1:11178-11590 GCF_000956105.1 Propithecus coquereli
TCATAGTTTCGAAGGACTACATATTAATTTATGTATTAATACATGTATATGTACACTTATCTGTATGTGTATTATACGTTAGTAAGAAGACAAAGTTGAAAGTCTGTCATTAATTAGGATTATACTATTTATTATAGAACATACATTTGACATATTTGTGCATATTTTGGTGATTTTCTTATAGAATCATGTATAACTAGCAAGAAGGCCAATATCACGTTTCTTTAATTTACTCTAGTGATTAAAGTCATATAACCCTGAAAATGTCCCATACTTCTTTTCAATACATTTTTAGATTTAATTTTTCAAGCATAACCCGTAAGTCTTAGAATAGCTATGGTTAATCTATCTACAACTTGGCACTTTGCAAATTGTTCATAACTTGGTGTAGTTATTCCTTAATGCTAATCCA
>NW_012148968.1:0-452 GCF_000956105.1 Propithecus coquereli
GGACTACAGGCATGCGCCACCACTCCCAGCTAATTTGTTCTATATATTTTTAGTTGTCCGATTAATTTCTTTTTGTTTTTAGTAGAGACGAGGGTCTCACTCTTGCTCAGGCTGGTTTCGAACTCCTGAGCTCAAACAATCCGCCTACCTCAGCCTCCCAGAGTGCTAGGATTACAGGCGTGAGCCAATATATTTTTTGAAAAAAATCTGTATATAAGTGGCCTTGTGCAGTTCAAATCCATGTTGTTCACGGGTCAACTATGATTTCATATGGTTCCAAAGAACAGACTCTGCCCACCGTTGGCCAAGTGTGCTGGCCTTGGATGTTTTCTTCTAGCCCCTCCTTATGGAAGGCAGCCTTTGCATATATTAGTACTTCTGCTTTTGACTCAAACTCTCAGAATCTGGGACTTCTTATGAAATAAAGATAGGTTCTATCTGTGCAAAGGAAT
>NW_012148968.1:5230-6115 GCF_000956105.1 Propithecus coquereli
AAAAAAAAAATGCTGAGACTTCCATTTCCAGTCAACGAGGAGTAACAGACACCAGGTCTACCTTCTTGCTTGAAACAACCAAAAAACCAGACGAGACACGTGAAACGACAGTTTTTAAGACACTGGACATCAGGCAATGAAGTACTCTCAGTGATTCTGAGAGACAGGAAACAAATAAATGAGCACATAAATGTTTACATTGTTCTGATTTCTTAGATATGACACTAAAGCATAACCTATAAAAGAAGGAAATTGATAAATTGGACTTTCATTAAAACGAAAGACTTCTGGCATGGTGAAATGGCTCACACCTGTAGACCCAGCTACTTGGGAGGCTGAGGCGGGAGGATCACTTGAGCCCAGCAATTTGAGGTTGCAGTGGGCTACGACCATGCCACTGCACTCTAGCCTGGGGCAATAGAGCAAGACTCTGTCTCAAAAAAAAGGAAAATCTTCTGCTCTTTGCCAGACATTGTCAAGAAATTAAAGACAGGCCACAGACTTGGAGAAAACATTTGCAAATCATGTATCTGACAAAAGATTTGTATACAAAACATATAAATAACTCTCAAAACTCAATAATAAGGAAAAAAACAAGTAAAAAGTAAAAAATTGGTGAAAGATTTGAACAGACCCTTCACCAAAGAAAATATATATACAGATGACAATCACGTTTCTGAAAAGTGCTCAGAAATTGTTAATGATATGCAAACTAAAACCACAATGAGATAGTACTACATATCTATTAGAGTGGCTAAAATTAAAAAAAAACTGACCATAACAAATGTTAGCAAGGATGTGAAGAAACTGGAACTCTCATACATTGTGGGAATGCAAAATGCTACAGTCACTTTGGAAAATAATTTGACAGTGTCTTAAAAAGTT
>NW_012148968.1:6165-6638 GCF_000956105.1 Propithecus coquereli
CTCAAACTCCTGGGCTCAAGAGATCCTCCTGCCTCAGCCTCCCGAGTACCTGGGACTACAGGCGCATGCCACCAGGCCCAGCTAATTTTTTCTATTTTTAGTTGCCCAGCTTATTCTTTCTATTTTTAGTAGAGATGGGGTCTCGCTCTTGCTCAGGCTGGTCTCGAACTCCTGAGCTCAAGGGACCCTCCCGCCTTGGCCTCCCTAAGTGCTAGAATTATAGGTGTGAGCCACCACACCCAGCCAATAAAAATTTTTTTAATGCTGATATATCAAACATAAATATTTCCCCTCACTGGTTCAAATTTTCCCATCTTCCTGGGCCATGTGTACTGCATGAGATGGGGAACGAGGGACTGGAATACTGAGGTCAGTGATGGTGATTAAGGCTTAGTGTCCATTCCACAATAGACTGCTTTCCCTGCTAAAACCTTGCATGCTCATTACAGCAAAGTCAGAACAATGTAAACCTT
>NW_012148968.1:6688-7241 GCF_000956105.1 Propithecus coquereli
GTCACTTTGGAAAATAATTTGACAGTGTCTTAAAAAGTTAAACATACCCCTACATATGATCCAGCCATTCCACAACTAATTATTTACACAAGAAAAATGAAAACATGTGTATACAAAGACTTATATATAAGATTCCTATAGAAGCTTCATCCATTTATTAAAAAACTGGAAACAACAAAATGTCCATCAACAGGTGAATGGGTAAGCAAATTACTACTTAACAATAAAAGGGAAGAACTATTAATACAAGCAACAACACGATGAATCTGAGAATAATTTTGCTGTGTGAAAGAAACCAGACCAGAAACACAAGTACATACTGTATGATTCCATTTATATAAAATTCTAGAAAATCTAAATCTAATCTATAGTGACAGAAAGCAGAATACTGGTTGCCTGGAGACAGGGAAAGTGAGGATTATCGGGTGGGAGGGACATAGAGGGGCATGAGAAAACTTTTGGGGGAGACAGATATGTCATTATTTAGATTGTAGTGACAGTTTCATGGGTATACAAGTAGGTCAAAACTTATCACATTCTATACTTTAAATAT
>NW_012148968.1:7291-7659 GCF_000956105.1 Propithecus coquereli
GGTGATTAAGGCTTAGTGTCCATTCCACAATAGACTGCTTTCCCTGCTAAAACCTTGCATGCTCATTACAGCAAAGTCAGAACAATGTAAACCTTCATATCCTCAGACTTCCTATGGTATTTTTATAAACATTTTTGAGTAAATGCAGAAATAAATGATCACACTCTGTTCTGTGATGCTTTGATTTCTCCCATAGGTCTCAGATCTTAGAGGACAGAGAACTTCAGTCTTTATGGATGAATTATTACCAATTCCATATACAAGTTCTTTTGTTTTTATGTATAACTAAGGGTTACCTATTTATTTATTTAGTTAGTTATTTTTGAGACAGGGTCTCACTCTGTTGCCCGGGCTAGAGTGCAGTGGTG
>NW_012148969.1:0-684 GCF_000956105.1 Propithecus coquereli
AAAATGATGAATAAACATGTAAGAAGAATGGCAGACAGACAAAAGACTAGAATGGGGGTGATTTTTTTTGAAAAATGTTTAAAAGTTTAAGATGTATTTTTTCAAAGCTAGTTCGAACAAGACTAACAAGAAGGATGTGACAGGTTCCTTTCTGACATAGACTGAGTATAATGTTATAAAATAACACAGGAAAAGAAAGCTCTGTATTCATTTGTCTTCTATTTTATCCAAGTCAGAGAATGAACTTTAAATTGCGGGAGGAAATTCTTCACCATTCAGATAGGGAATCAGGCAGTAAAAAACGCTTGGTGTTTAAATAAGTCAAATCTCAGAAGAACTGTTAGGTCTTAAACAAGTTTGAATGTATGATTTTAGAGTCACTGTCAGTATTTTTCTTTTAGAAATCTCATTGTGCATAAATACGTCAGACTGCCAGAGATAGTCAATCTGGTATCACAATTTCCAAGACTGAGGAAAAGGTAAATTCAAGCAACTATCATTTATTAGACTTATTAATCTCTAGCAAAGGGCTAATAAACAGAGAGCATAAGATGAGTACTTTGGAAAGAAGGTAGTGATCACTAGCAAGCCTTGTGAGTTCACTGTGACCAAGTCATTCAATTTAAACTATTTCATCTCTTTTGAAGGATTACTAGTTCAGGAAGCATGTTTATATTTGTAGAT
>NW_012148969.1:2547-4843 GCF_000956105.1 Propithecus coquereli
GGTGATGGTGGTGTTTGTACAACTATGTGAATTTTTTCAATGCCACTGAAATGTGCTCTTAAACATGGTTAAAATGGTAAATTTTATGTTGTGCATGTTTTAATCATCATATTATAGTTTGTGTGACATTGGGCAAGTTATAACTTCTCCCCTCCTCAGTTATCTCATTTGTAAATATAAATCAATTTCTAAGCTGAAATGTTAGAACAATCAAATAATATGATATAGATGAAATTGACCAAACAGTTTTTGTGGTTTACCTAATATCCATTCAATGTTAATTTCTGTTGGACTGAATTTACTGAAAATTACCTTTCAACTCTTCAGAATTTATGATTCTAAGAGGAAGTAGCATCACCAAAAAGTAGTGACAGATTTATTTTAAGATACTCTGCAGGTGTCCTGGGTGCCACGGAAGAAGCAGTTTGCAGAGGTTTGGGTTCCAGGGTGGAGACAGAGAGGTTCCTCCTGGGCAGGGTCTATACAAGTTATGGATGAATGATAGGGATGGAGCTGGTGGGTTGGTCAAAGACCATGTATGAAGGCTGGAAACACTCACCAGACAGGGAGATGGATTGAAACCAAAGAATCGGACAAGAAGTGGAGAGAACATATTAGGAAGAGAGAGTTATGCAACTGGAAGAAGTCAAACTTCTTACCAGCATGGGAAGGGATGTTTAAGGAAACCGGCAAGAGCGAGGACGGAGGTGCTGCAACACTGCTGTCCACTCCTCTCCTTCCTGCTGCTGGGCTTCAGCCCAGCTTGGCCCCGCCTTGCCTGTGCAAGGAGCACCCCTCATCTCTCAGATCTCTGATCAAGATCTCCTCACCAAAGCCTTTCCAACAATGCCTGACAGAAAGGACAACTCCCTTCTGCCTGTGACACACATTTCTCTCGTAGCATATGGACTGTTTTATTCACCCATGCTAACTCCAACCTATTTATTAGACTCTAAGTGCTTCAAAGGAAGAAGCGACATCTTCTCTGCCTCTTCAGGAGTTATGGAGCAAATGAATTAAAAATCACACACAATATCCCAAGAATGGAAAAATAAGCACCACGTGTACTCACCAGCAAATTGATTTCACTGATCAACACCTAAGTGCACATGTAGGAATAACATTTATTGGGCATCGGGCAGATGGGAGTGGGGAGGAGGGAATGGGTATATACATACATAATGAGTGCGATGCACACCATCTGGAGGATGGACACACTTGAAACTCTGACTGGCACGGGCAAGGGCAGTGTAACCTAAACATTTGTACCCCCATAATATGCAGAAATAAAAAAAAATTAAAAAAAAATTATGCACAGACAAGAAGGGTGGACAATGCATGAGCTAGTCAGAGGCTCTGGAGGATTCTTTGAGGGAGCATCATCTTCTAAAATAGCCTTACTCCCCCAATATTAAACATAACTGGCATTTGATCTGCTTGATCTTGAAGAATCAGAGAGAAAAGGTTGCTTTTTATCTCTCGGGATTACTTCATCTCACACTGTCTACACCTTGACTGAACTGCTTATCCCCATGAGGACACTACACGTCATGTTATAATCACAGGTGAGCATGCCGGTCTCCCTTCTCCAGGGAAAATTCCGTAGGTTCACAAAGAGACCGTTCCTCTTTATGGCATGCCTACTAGTTTCTTTCCTAGACAGTGGCTGGAAAAAAATATTAAGGTGCCACATTAGTAGCTGTGGACTGAATGAATAATGACAAAAAGCTCAAGGATTCGGCTGCTTACAAACCTCCACTGAATAATAATGACTGTATTCTAGCTTCAGGGAAGCAGGTTTCCCATTCTCAGTATAGTCAGGCAAACCGATGACACTGGGGGTCTGTATCAATAGGAAGAACAAGCACCCATCTGCCTTCTTATTACTTGACTAGCAATCAAATCAAACCAACACCCTCCATCCCCTTATGGGTGTAATTTATGTCTGTAAAACCAAAAACTACAAAGCCTTAGCATGCAACCCAGTACCCAGTAGGCCTGTGGCGACTGAGCTATAGTGACCTGTGACAGTGGTGAATCATACCTTGGTATATATACCCAAGTCAACCTTTACCTGCTTTAAAAGAAAAAAAAAAAAATTGACCCTAAGACAGGGTTAGTTTAAGTGTAGTTTAATAGTTCCTAAGTGCATTGTTAGTAGGAAGTATTAGCACAGGGATTTTAATGCAATCGGAATTTAAATTCTACTTTCTGCAAAGAAATGAATTTTCCTTAATGTTACTGATCTGAAATGATTTCAGAAATCCCCAGGCTGCCGACACATATATTTGGTACA
>NW_012148969.1:8041-8349 GCF_000956105.1 Propithecus coquereli
AACATTTTATTTATAATTTTAATTACCTATACATACTTCAATCACATATGCAGTTATATGGTATGTTAGTAAAATTGCTCTTTCTCACATTTCCTGAAACAGTGTTATTCCAACTCATGCATCTTTAACATTTAGAGCCACTTTGGGGTCCTCTAATGCAGTTTTCTAGGAACATGATTCCTACATTTACAATGTAACAGAAGTGGCTTAAAAATGGCAAAAAAGTTTTATGTCTCTTTAAAACATCCCCTACTCCCTTTGGAGAACTAGGACCTGCATCCCTGTCTCAGGCCAGTGGTTGGGGGGAC
>NW_012148969.1:10844-12531 GCF_000956105.1 Propithecus coquereli
TCCTGTGCCTTCTACCTCTGAATTCTGGTAACTGTCAGCAGAGTTTGCAAGACAAAGAAAGACAGGTTTGACGCCTTCTGAAATTGAGGTATAGTCTCCACTCTTAAAATTCTGGTAAGTTTATTCCTAGATTTCTGGCTAATTTCCCATTTTGGTTCCTCTCTCTAGCTAGAACCACCTTCCATCCACAGGAATCTGTGCCATGCACAGGCCTCCTCCTCACCACCCCTCCACCATCCAGCGCAAGTGCACAGATGTTATGCACAACACACACACACACACACACACACACACACACGCACACATACACACACACACACACACACACACGCACACATACACGCACACACATACACGCATGCATGCACAGACTTGGGTAGAGCATGCCCTGATTTAGAGGAAGCATCTCCCAGATCTCGTGACTCTTCTTTGTTCAAAACAGTGCCTGAGAGTTAAGGTCTGGCTGGGGTGGAGGCTGAATCTCTTGCCTGCATCCCCCCACAGCCACTTAAGCCTCAGAGGGAGGAGTGACTTTGGTATCTCTTTCTGACCCGCTGAGAAAGGGTTTCATGTGGGGGAACATTATGCCCTCTGTCTCAAACTTCATGGATATCTGCTTCCTTGGAAGAAAGAGATTGGTGATGGTAGTTCAGCTTCTTGGTTTAAGGGCCTTTTCTCCTGCCTCCCCAGACAAACTTAGGCTTCCAAATAACTAGGGGCAAATCCTTAACATGAGTTCTTATTGCCAAAATAAATGTCCATGTTTGTCAAATAAAACAAATGAGTTGAATGTTTGCTCTCTCTGTTTTGGATTTCTGCACTGTGAATATTCTGAGTCCAGGCCTGGCCAGTGCCCATTGTCACCTCTGGGCCCCTCCCCAGAGCTCTGAGTCCTGAGAGGCAGGGCCTCTGAAATCTAGTCGTTTTACTTGACTCATCCCCATATCCTCTAAGCCTCCTTACACTGAGAATAACATCCAGGGTGTATAAGGCTCTCTATGATCTGGCTCATCTCCTCTCAGTAAATGTCTTGGGCACTCTGACCTAGCCATGGCGACCTCCTTGCTGTTTCTCGAACATGTCCAGATACTTGCATTTCAGGCCCTTTGCACGTGCTGTTCCCTGGGCTCAGCTACTCTCCCCTGCCCCGATGCCCACATCTCGTTACCTAACTTTACATTCAGTTCTCACCCTTAATACCCCTCTTCACAGAAGCCTTCTCTGACCACCATCTCCAAGAGAGTGTCCCTCACCCTTTATCCCCTTTCAATACTTTTCATAGCATTTGTCGCTATTGACTTTATAGTATATGTATTAGTTTCTTTATTTATTGTTGTGTTTCCTCTTAAGAATATAAACTCTGTGAAGGTAGGGATTTGTTTTGTGCACTGCTGTATCTCCAGTACTCAGGAGAGTGTCTAACATTCATTAGACTCTCAATTAATATTTGCTGAGAGGATAAATAAGTAAATCTACACCCCCTCTCCCCCAGACTGTAGTTTGCCAAGTTCCAGGAATGACTTATTTGTTGTTTACTGGTATCCTCTTCCTGGCTATTCTTGGTAATCTGCCCCTGTGTGATAGCAAATTGATAGGCACAGGGACCAGCCGGGGCTCTTGGCTATTTGAGTAAAGGAGGGATCAGTGTTACCCCCACTCCCTACAGCCCTGTGCACTGGGAGCTCAG
>NW_012148969.1:16026-19991 GCF_000956105.1 Propithecus coquereli
TAGGTAAACACACACACAAAAACAACAAAGACGATAGTGCAAAAGACGGTCCCTGATGGAGATTCCATTTTCTTAGCCATGTTTTTAAAATCTTTTACTAATTCCCATCTACTTTAGATACAATTTTCACATTTTAAAATTACTTTTCTTAAAGAACTAAGTTTTGTCATTGGAGGACATCAATAAATACCATCCTTTCTACTTACTTGGTTTAGAAACAGTTGAGACACAGGTGCAGACAGATAAAGACCAAAATATCACTTAAAAAGGACTGATAACGAGCTATTGGAGCTTATAGTGTATATGTGAGGGCACGCCAATAGGCCCTGCTCACACTTCCTGCTCCCCAGGCTGAACTGTGGGCCAGTCCTTCGGAGTGAGGTTTGAATCTGAGAAGCGCAGACACTTTCTCAGGATTGCTGCCGCTCTTTGGTCCAGGGGAGGAGGACAGATAGAAACCAAACCCCTATACTCCACCCAGGTGAGACGACCCATGGCTGTCATCCACCCGCAGGTGGCTCATTCCACTACTGTGCAGAGCAGTAAGGATGAGACAAGGGCCAGAACAAGTCTTCTCCTGGAAACCAGAGAAGCGCAAACAAGCACCTTCTATGCTTATGAACTCTCATGAAATCTGATGTGTATAACACATACAGTTTATGGTAGGGTTATACACACTGCACAAACTCTCTGAAGATGCCACTGCCCTGTATTGTCTTACGGGAAGCAATGGGAAACACAAGCGTGCCTGTTGCCTTGTATAAAAATTAAGTGGAACTTGATGATAACATTTCTGGTTGAGGGGACAGAGGTTGACTCCAAAGCCATCATGACCTAAGCGGTGAATGAGGTGCAGTCCTGATGTCGAGCTCCTCAGTGTCCAGCAACTTCAGCCGTGATGTCTGCCTCTGCCCTATTGAGGGCTGCCCACATCAGAAGGTCGAGCATAAGGCAGTCTCACTCCAAATGCCCTTGTCCTGGATCCTTGCCCAGGCTACACACTATGCAGCCACCAAGCGGGGAGCCTGCCAGGAAGGACGGGAGGAGGTGTCTGTCCTGATTATTGAGTCACTGGGTAATGTTCGGTGGGCAGCTGCGGTCCTTCCCGTGGTTGTCTGCACATCTATGGGATCTCCAAGTGGTTGGGCTGGTTACTGATGCAGATTACCAAGCAGCTAGTGCTTAAGCCTCTGATTATTTAATATTAACAAAAATGGTAATCAGGACATAACCAGGCAGGGTTGTTTAAGAGAAAATCCACTTTTTACTATTTGAAATCTGATGTAGTACAGCAGTGAACTAGCTGTTTATAATAGCTATTGAGGCATAAGAAAGCAGAAATAGTTTATAAACCTCATGGTGGTTCTGAACAACAAGAGTCTTTACTGTTCTCTTAAAGAAGTATAACACAGGTAGCCGACATACTTAGTATGTAGCAGGCATTGTTCTATCCTAACATGAATTAATTTAAAGTGAATAACTCATTTTAAGCTTCAAAAGTTTGATACTATCATTATCGTTTTTATCTCCATATTATGAAAGAGGGAATGAGGTTCTTAGAAAGTTAGATAAGCTACTGAAGTCCTCCCAGTTAAAAACTGTCAGAAGGAGGATGACAGCCCCTCTCTCCAGCCAGATCACCCTAACCCTGCGTCACGCTGCTTCTCACCAAAGTGATAGAGTTGCTGATTACCCCTAATAAGCTGAGTCCAATTCTGGAAAAAACATCTGTGACTTGTGGTTGTTTGGTAAGCTGTAAAGGAAATAAAATTAATGCCACTTATTAGAAGCAGTCTGTTAGAGTTTGGTTTGTTTTCAGCGACATTTTTTAGTAAATGAACATTTTTATAGGACTTGATCTTCTTAGGCTTATGGATCATTTGCCCTGCTTTGCCTTTAATGTTTATACTCGATGTGCTACATAATTTATTTACTTGTTTTTGTGTTGGTATTTCCTTCCCTCCACTAGCAGAGTGAGGACCGTGAGGGAAGTGCTTAGCAATAGTAGGGATTCATTAAATATTTGTAGAAGGATTAAATGAATGATTGAAGTTAAAAAGTTAATTATTTAGTCTACAGTGGCCTGTTATCTTTATCACTATAGTTTTAAACAGAGAACAACTGTTGATAACTCAGATTTTTTAGGGAGATGAGACAAGCGAATTATTGAAAATCATTGCAGGTCCATGATTTGATTAAATGAAATGTACTTAATGACTCACGTTCTTAATACAAGTGTGTGCTTAATGATTCATTTTCCTGATACAAGTATGTACTTATTCATTTTTAACTGATGTGAAGTGAAGTGATCAGTGAAGAGTTAAGTGTTTAAAAATAACGTTTGTCCCGCCATTCTCAGCAGCTTTAATAATGAGCATTCTTGTGCATGTTTCTTTTTGCCTCTAGATTTGTACATATGATTTCCTCTACCTGTAATGCTCATTGCTTTCCCCTTCCCCTAATTAACTCCTGTTTTTCCTTTAGGTATTAGCTTCTGAAACTTTCCTCCAGGAAGCATTCCTAGGCCCTTCAAGACACGCTAAGTACACAGTCTCTGCTGCCTGCTCTGGCTCACTTCATGACGCACTGTCACTTATCGGTCCTATTGGTCTGTTTCCCCAAAGTCGACCAGATAGTTCTCTTTTTTTGGTCATTCATTTTTTTTATTTTTAATTATTATGGGTACATAATAGCTGTGTATCTGTATAGGGCACGTGTGATGTTTTGATGGAAGCATACGATGTGAATTAACCAATCAGGGTAATTGGGGTATCCCTCACCTCAGGCATTTAACATTTCTTGATTGTTGAAACTCTCGCTAGTGCCTAGCAGAAGCTGATGCAGCAAATAATTTTAATAAATACTTAACCTGTGAAGCAATGAATGAATGAGCATCAGGGGCTAAGCTAATGAGCATGCTATAACAATTATTCTCAAGTCAGAACATGAATTTGGAAAACAGAACAGGAGCAGCAGGCAGGAATCAAAGGAGCCAGACTACTCTGCACAACTCAAATGATCATAATGGTTTCTGGCTTTTAAAGACCTGGGCATGTATCTATCAATGCATGCCAGGTAATTCCAGCCTTCTATGCCAATTCTAGTAGTTCATACCAGGTAATTCCCAGCTTTCTGTACCAGCTCCAGAAGAAAGGAGAATGGAATATAACACCAGGAAACATGAACAAGACACCCTCGGTGAGGAAACAGCAGCTGCAGAGAGAACACAGTGAGCCAAATCCAGGGACAGTTTCCCAGGGGGGTGGGAAGACCATTCCCAGGTGGGTGGGAAGCCCATGAGACACCGGAAACTGAAAGAATAGCAGGCGTGAGAAACCGTGGAACAGAAGAGAAATGGTATAGTATACAACACCACCACCAGCAACAAAGTGAAAGACACCACAAGGGAGAGCCAGGTAAAAATATGGTGTAGGATGGCAAGAAAGAGTGTGAATAGTGGTATGTGTAGAGGGAGGTAAAGCTCTAAGAGAAACAGTTATAACTGAGCTCTGTTCTGCTGCAGACTGCCAGAGAAGTACCCTGCGACACAAACTTGGCGATGCCGTTGCCCTTCACGTGCCTTTGTGCACACCTGAGACGTCTTCCAGGACTTTTGATTCTCTGGATAATGAACAGCATGATCCTGGCCTCTGGAGCTCACTTTCTGGAATAGGTCTTCCCCTAGCTTTGTGATCCCTGGCTGACATTTCATCTTGCTTGAGCCCTTATGGTGGGAACAGAAGGCAGCTGCCTGAAAATGTCTGAAACCATGAACCTTCAGTCTTTCTCCTCTGACACTGGGCCTGAATGCTCCTCTGGTAGCTGTTCTTCCCCTTAAATACTAGAGTGAAGCTGTAGTCCTACCCCATCAAATGGGCATGTCATCAGCTCTGTGACCATTATTCTAAAGTGCTGCTCAAATGTTAATGATTTTTATTGGGTAGATAAAATATAATACTGAAAAA
>NW_012148970.1:0-1462 GCF_000956105.1 Propithecus coquereli
GTAGACGTTTAGAGTTGGTGGGCCAGTCAGGCACAGTAAGGTGTGTGGGAGTGTGTTACTTCCTGACACTTTGGCAGAAAAGATCAAGCCAAGGTTATCTCCCCCTAGAATTTCCCCCTCTTTTATGTTAGACTTTTCCACTCTTTTCTTCAAGTTCAGTGAGGAGGAGGTGACTTTGGTGTTCTTGGTCTTCTAACAGTAGTAACCTGTTTTCATATGGGGGTGAAAGAGGTTGTTTAGTTAGGGCTGTTTCTATTACTCTTTGGATTAGTCCTCTAGCACAAGGGATAACGCAACATCCCTTTAATGTTAAGACACCAAATACAATAGTTAAGGAAGTTAGCACTGATGTCATCAAACCTTTCCGTTTTCCAAACCACTGCTCCATGAGTCTGGTGAAAGTGTCACCTGTCCCTGAGTTTTCGGCTAGCTCATCAGCCAAGGTAGTAAGTGCTTGCAGGGCTTTGGTGACTGTGCCATCCGGAGCTGTGCTGTTGGGGGTGTGAGTGCAGCACTGGCCTCCAGTCATGACACACACTCCCTTTTTCTGCTAACATCATATCTAAAGCCATTCCATTCTCCCAAGTCATTTTACTGGTAGGTTCTAGCTGTTCGGCTATAGCTTTGACGGCATCCCTGGTATAATTTACAAATTTTTGTTGATTATAGTATATGTAGTTGATCCAGCCTACACTTTTATTTATAGTGGACCACCAGAAAAATATAGATTGAAACCCAGTAGCTATTTGATTTCTAACTTTGAATTCATTGGGTCCCCCTCGGGGGACTCCAATAGCATCAATAAAAATATGGGAATCAAAGGATCCTCTGGGAGCATCTATTTCTCTTTTTGTCTGATGTCCCCTTTCCTCAACTGGGAGCTGATGGAATACCAGGGCAAAAGGGATGGCCAATTGCACCAAAGTGCAGGTGCCACTCCAGCTTTCCGGCAGGACCTCAGTCTGTCTTTACAATCCCACCAGACGTCTCCTCGGGGTGTGGAGAAGGCAGACTGATCCTGTAGCTTCTTGAAGGCCAGGCTTTCATTGCACCCTGCAATGTTTTCGAGAGATGCCGCTCCCTCCTCCTGTCTAGAGAGACACGAGGTGAAGTTGACGTCAGAGGCTGGTGGCCTCACGGTCCTCGGGGGCTGACCCGCAAGACCTCTCACGTCAGGGAAGAGCAACAGTAGGGTTTTGCATGATTCATTTCCCCATGCCGTGGTCTCCTGGAAGAGAGCTACCATCCAGTGCATGCTCGTAGGACCTACAGACCACCATGTGGAAAGGGAACTATTTGGGCCTCCGGTCTCCCTGTCACACATGTGTAACAATGGCTTTTATTTAGGGTGCAGACAGAATATTTGATCCATTCTAACCAGGCGTTTTTCATCTTTATACCCAGTTTCTATTGCAACTGTCTGCCTTAAATCCTTGACCTACATAATGGTTACCTTAGATGG
>NW_012148970.1:2762-3434 GCF_000956105.1 Propithecus coquereli
TCAGAACCATCAACTATAGTTAAACAGCAATAGCCTGAAGCTGAAAACTCCCTTTAAAAGCTCTGTATTTCTGCCTATAGAGCAGACCATGGTACATTGAAACCAGAGTCTGCCATTCCCCTCATTTGCAGGCAAACTAATAAACTTCTCATTCCTTTTCCTCAAATCACTTGTCCTCAACCTTCTGATGTGGCCTCGTGGACAAATGCTGAAAGTTCAAGTTCAGTAACATTCCCAAACCTTCCCCTTAGACTTCTAAATTTCTCTTTCCTTTCTTAGGCAGAGCAATTCAATTTGGGAATGGAGCTTCCAAATGTGGATATCCACATTCCTAAATTATGTGGACCGCTGTAAAATTAGAAGTACCAGAGACCTGGAAATACAGTGTAACTTATTGTTCATTTGTAACTTACTGTTCATTTGTTTTGTGTATTTCATAATCAAACTGCTGTCTACAACGTGAGCGCAGTGGGTGGTAAACAGAACAAAGCCCCACTGGGATGTGTCTGTTTGGGAAGGCTGAGCTTGGCAGAAAGGTCACTGACTGCACCAAGGGACTGAGCACCAGGACCTATACATTCCACTTCAGCGGGTTACAAGGACCAGCTGTCAAACTTGTTAGACAAGTTCATTTAACTGTGTGCCAGTTTTCTCAGTCACAGAATAAGAAAA
>NW_012148970.1:4964-5494 GCF_000956105.1 Propithecus coquereli
AACAAGATCCCTAGGTGAGTTTTTTTTGCACATTTAAGTTTGAGAAGCACTGATCTATACCAGAATGAGGTGACACTTGTGGAAAGAATTTCTAAGTTAGAAGGGCCAATTTAAAGTAAGCGCTTTTTTCTCTTTTTTTGGAAAATCATACAGTATTTGTTAAAGTCAATAACGAGTCTAGCACAGTGCTGGTCCAAAAAACAAGGGCTTGATAAATATTTTGAATAATATCCATACAAGTAACATTAGTTGAGCCCTTACAACGTGCCAGGCACTATACTAAGCTCTTTGCCTGTATTCATTCATTTAATCCTCACAGCTACTTATGGAGCAGGTGCAGTACTATTATTTTTCCATCTTATTGATGAAGAAACTACGGGATAAAGAGGCTTAATAACTTGCCCAGTGTCTCCTAGCTAGCAAGAGCTAGACTGGGGAACCCAAGCAATCGGGCTCAAGAATTCATGCATTGCCTTGCTCTGTTTGCTGCCATGGATGGAACGGATGACTGAAAGAATGGCTCCCGAACC
>NW_012148970.1:5544-6172 GCF_000956105.1 Propithecus coquereli
AAACTCCCTTTAAAAGCTCTGTATTTCTGCCTATAGAGCAGACCATGGTACTTTGAAACCAGAGTCTGCCATTCCCCTCATTTGCAGGCAAACTAGGAAACTTCTCTTTCTTTTTCCTCAAATCACTTGTCCTCATCCTTCTGATGTGGCCTCGTGGACAAATGCTGAAAGTTCAAGTTCAGTAACATTCCCAAACATTCCCCTTAGACTTCTAAATTTCTCTTTTCTTTCTTAGGCAGAGCAATTCAATTTGGGAATGGAGCTTCCAAATGTGGATATCCACATTCCTAAATTATGTGGACTGCTGTAAAATTAGAAACACCAGAGACCTGGAAATACAGTGTAACTTATTGTTCATTTGTAACTTACTGTTCATTTGTTTTGTGTATTTCATAATCAAACTGCTGTCTACAACGTGAGCGAGCGCAGTGGGTCGTAAACAGAACAAAGCCCCACTGGCATGTGTCTGTTTGGGAAGGCTGAGCTTGGCGGAAAGGTCACTGCACCAAGGGACTGAGCACCAGGACCTATAGATTCCACTTCAGCGGGTTACAAGGACCAGCTGTCAAACTTGTTAGACAAGTTCATTTAACTGTGTGCCAGTTTTCTCAGTCACAGAATAAGAAAA
>NW_012148970.1:8422-9032 GCF_000956105.1 Propithecus coquereli
GAAAGAATGGCTCCCGAACCCCCAGCTGTTTACCTGAATCTGTTTCCAGATGATGCACCAAGTTTTCTGAGGGAAGCAGAAAGAGAAAGAAAGACCTGTGACTTACTGTTTCTTACAGGCATCCGCAAAGGCAGGGTGTCCTGGATACTGTGTGAAGATGGACAGGAGGCTTGATTTCTGCGATGTTCTAATTCGAGAGAAGTGCCTGGTCCTTCGGGAGCAGAGGAGATGCTCTAGGGCTCAGGCTTTGGGGAGGGACGATGTGGGTTTCAAAGGTGGGGAAAGGTGGAGAGGGGTAGAAGGCAGGAGGGCAGCTAATGGAAGTGGGGAAAGCTGAGGCTCCTTCCCCTTTACCTGAGAGCGTTCTCATCATCTCTGGGAGGGTGAATATTTTCCTGTGGAGATCACGAATCTTCCTGACAAGGTCAGGAGAAATGGCCTCTGGACTCACAAAAGTCTTTATCTCACACCTGCAAACAAGTTGATAAACAGTTAGGTCCAGATTCCAAAAATACAGTTTGGGTGATACAGACCAAGTGAGGCTAAAATCAGGCTAAAGAATTATCTTGGTGTCTGTAGTGAGGAATTAGGTTGAGTATCATTTCTTTAC
>NW_012148971.1:0-1476 GCF_000956105.1 Propithecus coquereli
CCCAGACCCTCAATGCCTGGACATTGGTGGGGGAAACATAGCTCTTTTTATTTTTCTCATTTCTCCTACAACAGCTGTGTGGTGGGGACAGCCGCTGATGTTTCTTCTTTTATTTGTATAATGGATTTATTTGTACCCCAAAAGAATGACATCAGGGTCTTGAGGAAATATTTGCACTCCCGTGTTTGTTGAAGTATTATCCACAATAACCGAGACGTGGAAGCAACCCAATTGTATATAGATGAAAGGATGCATAAAAAAAAATGGGGATATAGATAATATGTGTGCAAAGGAATAGTATGCAGTCTTGAAAAAGAGAGAAATGTTGCCATTTGCAATAACACGGGTGGACCTGGGGGACAGTACCTTTAGCAAATTAACCCAAGTACAGAAAGTCAGACACTGCGTGATCTCACTTATATGTGGGATCTAAAATAGTCGAACTTATAGAAACAGAACGTATAATTTCTGCCCTTGTTTCCATGGCTTCATTTTGGTAAGGAAGGACACCACATTGGTGCTAAACACCCACGTTCTTCTCCAGCCGTGGTTACCTGAAGTTCTTTGCTGTGTTCCTGCAAGAGGCTGCTTCACTGTCTTCCAACTAGACACAGAGGAAACCCAAGGACAACCAGGGACAAATATTTCAAGTGCGTTTTCTGGGGCGTCTGCACATTCCCCTGCAACCTGAAATGCATTTTGTTACCAGGAGAGAGTGAGCGCTAGGAACACTGTGTGTTCTTTCCGTGGGACATTGCCCACCCCATACAGCAGGCGGTACGGAGAGATTTTCATAAGCTCTCTGCTAGGGGACTCGCGGGTGGCAAAGGTCCTTGGAGCCCCGTTTGGAAAAGAAAAATGAAAACTTAGAGACTGTCGAGTTTAGAGAAGGGGGAGGACGGGGTTAGAGCAGCGGGCTGGCGGGGACGGGCGGAATGCACCACCACGGCCCTGTGGATTTTACGTCCTGACCACACCGGCTGCACATAGAAGTGTCTGGGTGGGTTCATGTGAATTAAAACATTTATAGAGCCCTCCGCTCCCGTTAGCTCTTAGGCGTCTTATTAAACTGCCGTTAGTAGGAACACGGGGCTTATAAACCTGCAGGACTCAAGCACCAATTAAAATAATAAAAACCACTGAGCTGCCACAGCTGAAGGGTCTTTGGCAAAGGCTCCAGGAGGAGGAGGAGGATGAGGAGGAGGACAGTGGGAGGAGGGATGACGCCCAGAGACGCAGGGAGGGGGGCAGGCGGAGGTCAGAGGGGACCTGGCAAACAGGCAGGGATGACCCAGGAAGAGAAAGTGCAAACATTGTGGAAGTAGGGGGGTGGGGAAAAGGTCTCTTAACATCAGAGCCTTACGTAAGGAGGAGGCTGGGGTCTGGGGGAGTCTGAGGGTAAAACATGAGACTTCCTACGAAACGCACAAATTTGATGCTGTAGATTATTGGAGCAAAACAATAAATAACAGAGAG
>NW_012148971.1:13056-13602 GCF_000956105.1 Propithecus coquereli
GTGGCCCTGGCTGTCCTGGCCAGCTCAGCTAAGACCCAAACACTCCGAAAGGACCATCCTAGGTGACCAACTCACTGCTGAGCCAGCTCAAGCCAAACAACTGCCCAGCCGGCCCCTGACCCTTGCTCATAAATGTCTTCTGTTCAAAAGCACTGAGTTCCAGGGTCGTTTGTTACGTAGCAGATGCTGACAATTACATTAATTCCTTTGTTCTAGCTGAGACTCTGATGTCTTGATTTCAAATCTTATAATGCAAAATAAAAGAAAGAATTGAGGAAGCTTCAGTCCCTGATGTGAGCCATGTCGTTTGTACACACTTAACGTCAAGTGAACCTCTACGGACAGGCTGTTGGACGTTTCAGATCCATCAAATGGTTGTCGATTTTTTGACACAGAAATCGGGTCTAATTAGTAAACGTAGCCACAGTGAATCTTTTCGGTCACTGACTGTCTTTGCATTCCAGTTGGCAAAGCTCTTTCGGACAGGTGCTACAGCCTTATATACCGTATTCTATAATATACATAAAAACGATACTATTTTATAAA
>NW_012148971.1:15142-15892 GCF_000956105.1 Propithecus coquereli
AAGGATGGACATATTTGAAACTCGGACTTGGGGGGGGCAAGGGCAACATACGTAATCTAAACATCTGTACCCCCATAATATGCTGAAATTAAAAAAAATGGCTTGAAAAGTAGATTTAGAAAACAAACAGGCACATCAGACAGGAGGGGTCACCTCTGTTCTGTGCCATGAGGCTGCCTCAGAGAAATGCGACGGCAGAGACGTCAGTCTGAGGACCGAGGGCGGCATTTCAACGGCAAACGAGGTTACAGAGGGAGAGGAGAAGACGCCTCCCGTCCCCTACACGCCCTCCCCTGAAGACCCCTGTGGGGGCCCCTGGTTCCCTGGGTTTGTGTGTTTTTCTGGACCCCCCTGGCCATCCACCCATTCACTGACCACAATCCACAGTGGTTGTTCTCTTCCAGAATTTCCCCGTGTGGGTGCAGAGAGATGCACCTTTTCCTAACGGGCTGATCGATTCCACCCAAGAAAGGGTTCCTTCTGTTGTGCGGGTCCTGCTGAAATGTCTGAAAGCTCATTGTTTTCCTCCCAGACCGCCCACCTCATTCGCTGTCTTTTACACGACGGGCAGTGATTGCGCGAAAGTGTTTGCATGGACGTCTTTGCACCTGTGGTTCGCATTCAGGATGGGTTTGTTCATGGAGACACTGACCTGAGCAACAAGATGGAGGTCGGAGCCACTGCGGTGGCCGTGATGCTATTGGTGGTGATGCTTTACTCCCAGTGAGTTTGATTTAACCCCGTCACACA
>NW_012148971.1:20656-21930 GCF_000956105.1 Propithecus coquereli
CTGCGCAAAGGATGCGCTGGCTCAGGGCAGATGCCGTTCCACAGAATGCACCGAGCCTTATTCACACTCGTGGCCTTTTGAAAGTTTGCAGAAATGGGAGTCCATGTCATCTCTCTAAAATCAAAACACGGGCTTACTACCTGAGGGGGTTCTGATATACAGGCATTTTATTACCTGGGGAGCACTGTAATTTCGAGTTTGTTCACATCGCCGGTATTGAGTTTAGGGCTCTGGGCTAACGGCGTACACAGAGCCAGGGTTTGTGGTGCCAACTTGGGGCAACTGCTTGGATGCATATCATGATGTTGTCCAGCTTGCGTTAGGCAGGAGGATGTTTGTGCACTAAACCGTTTAGCTCCGTGCCTATTTATTGAGCATCTACTATGTGATCTATGCTAACAAAAGTGCCATGAAAATAAAACCTCAAAGCACCTAGTGAGGGTTGCTTTAATGGACGTGCTCTCAACCTGGCCACACAGTGCTCCCCGGGGGCGTAGAGAAATACTGACATTTGGCCCCATCCAGGGGTTCTTGGACCCACGGGTTTGGGGTATTTCCACAAACTTACCCGGTGATATTGTCAAAGCAAGGTTGAGACCCTCCAATCCGATGAAGGTGGAAGGGTCCCTGCTGAGGAGGACAGAGTGGCTTTGTCTCTCTGTGACTTGCTGTCCTCTTGTTAAAATGTGAAGTCCCTAATGGGGTGCACAGCACAATTCACAGTTGGAAAGATATGTAAACAACCCAAGTGCCCATCAATGCATGAGTGGATTAATAAAATGTGGTATATGTACGCCACGGAGTTCTACTCAGTCACAGAAACAATGGTGATCTAACACCTCTTGTATTATCCTGGATGGGGCTGGAGCCCATTCCACTAAGTGAAGTATCCCAAGAATGGAAAAACAAGCACCACATGTGCTCACCATCAAATTGGTACTAATTGATCAACACTTATGTGCACATATGGAAATAATACTCATTGGGTATCGGGCAGGTGGGAGGGGGAGGGGACGGGTATATTCACACCTAATGGGTGTGGTGGGCACTGTCTGGGGGATGGGCCCCCTTATAACTTTGACTCAAACTGTACAAAAGCAATTTATGTAACCAAAACATTTGTGCCCCCATAAAATTCTGAAATTTAAAAAATGGGATGTAGGCCTGTGGGGTAGACCAAAGCTAAATAGGGTTTTTTGGTTTTTTTTTTTGAGACAGAGTCTCACCATGTTGCCCGGGCTAGAGTGAGTGCTGTGGCGTCAGCCTAGCTCACA
>NW_012148971.1:21980-22492 GCF_000956105.1 Propithecus coquereli
ACAGGCCTGGTTGTCAGCCGACTGGCTGTGGCAGGACATCAGGAGGACAGGAGTGAAACAGGCATATAAAAGAGACTTCTTGGACACCCTCAGAGCGGAAACGTCAGCAGACGTCGCGTGGATGTGACCAGGCAAAGATGTCGGGTGTCATCAGAAGGAGTAGCATCACCCAGCAACTTTCCAGCTGATGCACTGATACGAAACACAACCAAGAGGTCTCATTCTTGGACAGCGGACGGTGTCGTGGTTATTGGTGAGTAAATGATTGCATTCTGGGACTCGAGAAAATCGACCATCGGCAAAGATTATTACAAGATCTGAGAACAGATTTTCCCGAGAGGGGATACACCCAAATAGATGAACAGACACAAGTCGCCGGCCAAACGGTTTTGAAAGAACTGACAGAAATCAGGAAAAAAAATACATACAATGGAAATACAAAATATAAAACATATAAATACGGCCGGGCGCGGTGGCTCACGCCTGTAATCCTAGCACTCTGGGAGGCCGAG
>NW_012148972.1:0-487 GCF_000956105.1 Propithecus coquereli
TTTTTTTAGACAGAGTCTCACTCTGTTGCCCAGGCAAGAGTGCCGTGGCGTCAGCCTAGCTCACAGCAACCTCAAACTCCTGGGCTCGAGTGATCCTCCTGCCTCAGCCTCCCGAGTGGCTGGGACTACAGGCATGCACCACCATGCCCAGCTAATTTTTTCTACTTTTAATAGAGACGGGGTCTCGCTCTTGCTCAGGCTGGTCTCAAACTCCTGAGCTCAAACGATCCTCTCACTTGTTTGTTTACTTTTAATTTTTTAAATTTTTTTAGATTTAAGGGATACATAATGCAGATTTGTTATATGAATATAATGTGTAGTGGCGAAGTCTTGTCTTTTTGTGTAACCCTGGCCCAATTAGTGTAGGTAGTACTCATTAGGTAATTTCTCACCCTATACCCCGTCCTACTCTCCCACTCTCCTGCCCTTCTGAGTTTCCAAAGTCTATTATTCTAAGAAAAGAAATTAGCGATTATAAGTAGGAAGA
>NW_012148972.1:7471-9179 GCF_000956105.1 Propithecus coquereli
GTCTTGGCCTCCCAAAGTACAACGATTATAGGTGTGAGCCACCGCACCCAAACAGAAAAGTATTATTTTAAACCCAAGAATTAATAAGTTCAATAAAGAGGGTACAGCATGTGGGTAAAGAGCCTAAGGTGAGAGAGAGCTCTACACTTCGAAGTAGTCAAAAAAAGCCAACATGACTTCTGTGTGAGAGGAGAGTGGAATGAGGTAAGCATGGAGAAGTAGGCAGGAGCCAAGTTACGTAGGGCCTTGTAGGGCATTTTAAGGATTTTGTGTGTTTATTCTAAGTTTAATAAAAAGCCATTTCTAAACTCAAGCAAAATTCTTGCAAATTTCCCATGCAAAGTTCAATCCACAGAGCATCAGTAAAAGCCCATTTAATATTACTATTACATAAAAGGAGACCCCTGATAAGTTTAGCTTAGACTAATTTAGATTTAATATTTATCCCTCCCAGCTTCTTATTCTACTACTCTTCTAAAAACAAAACTTCATGAACGCAATTAACATCTGTGATGTGATACATGGTAATGACAGTTTTGTTTTGTTCATGAATAAATACATATTAGCAAAGAAATAAATCTTAGAGGTAGGGAAAATGGAGCCTAGCGCGTGGTGCACTGTAGTCCCAACTACCCAGGAGGCTGAGACAAGAGGGTCACTTGAGCCAAGGAGATACAGGCTAACCTGGGCAAAATAGCAAGACCCTGTCTCCAAAAAAAAGTAGGTAAAATGATTCTGTATAAAGAGCAGTTTTGAGGTAGTCCTAGAGAGAGGAAGCATACAAATGACAGTCCCAGGACCACAAAGCAGTCCTCGCCCCTTAATTAAGATGGGGCACATTTTATTAAATAGATATGATACTGAATAAAAATATAAATTCACTTAGTTGAAATCTATTTCAGGTTAATATAGTCTAAGCAGTGTACTTGGTGGACTTGGTATTTAACAACAAACCTGATTTTTTAAGCGAAGAGAGTTAAAAAAGGAGAATCTTTTTTCTTTTATTAATAGAACCTGATGGAAGGATGAAAAGACACAATTTTGACTGGGAGTGCTTCAAAGTACTACGGGGGGAGGGCAGGAGGAATTATGTGGGGACATAAATGAACCAACATTGGCCAAAAATTGGTAGCTGCCGACACTGGTTGCTGCAGATTCATTTTACTCTTTTGTCTGCACCTGTGTATGTTTAACATCTACCATTCTAAACATTAACTTTTATTCATAAATAAAAGAAACTTGAATTAAAATGAATAGTTAAAAAGATAAGGGTAAAGGCATATACAGTAACCATCCCCAATTTATCTGCTTTTATGCTTTGATTTTAGAATATGTCACTATTTTAATGTGATACTTCTCCTATAGTTTATTTAATCTGATGCTAGGATAAAACTTTAAAAATAATAGATCTTTGTTGACTGACATAAACACCATCAAGCGTCTCACACAATGATAAGCTGGAAAGTATACTTACACTTGGTATTATAGGAGGTGTCAAGGTGCCTTTTCTTAAGCCTTCCCAATTAAAGCCCTCGAACCATCTAGGAAAGGGAAAAAAGGAGACAGTTAAAGGCATTTTACCTCGGCCTAAATCTCATTTCAACGTATGTGATGTACATGACTGACGGAAAGCATTTAGGCAAACATTTTCATGTGACGACAATGTTTTCTATTTAACTGCAGACTTTTTTCAATTAGCTTATTTTAT
>NW_012148972.1:11329-13315 GCF_000956105.1 Propithecus coquereli
AAATGTCCATAGTTGATTGATTTTTTTTAAAAACTCTCTACTGGAATAAAGCAAACCTCAATTTTATATACCAAATTCATACACAGTTTTAAATCAGGATGACAGCTTGAAAGGTTATATACTTTTCTGGGTAGGTACAATGCTATTTTGTCCAGGAAAAGCTTCCAAATGACTGTGTTACTTATGACAGCTAATAAGAGTCTACTAGCCAGTCAACAAAGGACTCAGTTTAATTTGCTGTTTCTTTTCCCCATGTGAAAAAAGCAAATCAGTTTGATTATGTTCAAATCTGGTCTTTCCTAAGTAGTATGAAATTTCAGGATTTTAATTTTTCTGTTCTATTTAGCTAAAATTTATTTTTTAAGAAATCAGCTTCCTGTTTTCCTCTCTACCCCCTACTGCAGCAAATACATGGACTCACATTGGCTCATTCATAAAAAAAGGTAATCAACATCTGGCCAGGTTCTTGTCTTGTTCCCTGACCTCAAATAAGTAAGGTTCCTGTTCATGGTCTGGTAAATCTTAGTAACTTTGACTTTGTGCTTTCTTTGTCTTTTCTTCTTCTCTTTTGTTTTTTTGGTTCAGGCCTAAGACAAGAAGCTAGTTCAAATAAGTTTTTAATCACCTTTGTCTCTCAACCCTAGACTGTATTGTATAAGTGAAATCTGACAGGAGTTTGATTTAATAAATTTAGTGAAAATGCTTTGAGTCTCTGGCTACACATGTAATGATTAGAATTTGTGTTGTCTGTTCAGACACTGACATTTACAGATGAAAGATATACATAGCACCTATATAGTTTTTAATTTATTTTTTGGATAGGTTTTAATCCCTCCCCACCCCACCCTATTCCAAGGGTTTGTTTTTTATAAAAGGGAATACTTTAAGCCTCAGTTTGAGGGTATGTTAGGTAATAAATAAAACCAATTGGCTGCTAGTCACTTACTTCCAGGACCATCTTTAAGCACAATTTTTTTTTAATGAAATGGTTTTGTGAATTGCTTTTTTTTCCCACTCTGTCATGCCAATTTATCAAAAACAAACAAATAAATATCATGCATTATTTTTCAATCCTCTGTGAAAACGCGTAATACCTGCTATGAGAGGTCTCAGCAAAATCCATAGCAGTTGTGCTTTTATCATAACAATTTTTAAAATCTGTCAGAAAGAAAAGGTAACATTCAGTCTTGTCATCAGCACTGCTGGGAAATAAAATCATGAAACTTCTAGCACTGGTTGGACATGAACTCTATGACCAACAGATGTGTGGTCCTCTTTTGTACGATATATACACCGGCTTGCAGTAAGAGATCCCATAACCTTCACTCGAAGAAAGGGAATAGCCCAGTTTCTGTACCATAGTAATATATCGTACCCAATATATTATTCTTTCATCTTCTTGAAAATTCTAGCAAAGTACAGACTCTTTTACTAGATTGAAGTGTTTCCTACAGTCTTTCAAATTATAATCAGAGCAAAGCAAGATCATCGCAACAATAGAAAACATCTCTTTACTGGTGAAAGGCTTTGCTTCAGGACCACCATGTCAACTGCTATTTTAGGTTCAAACAGAAAACATGTAAAGAGCACTATTGTCATCTAAGCAATAAGTCCTAATGCCACTGTAGTTACTGGAGCAGCATCGATCAAAGGCATCATGGTGACCCCGAGCACTAATCTTCTCTCTTTCCCTCAGGTTTGCTGGCAGCTGTGTCTCAGAAAAAGCTGTCTTCAGCAAGGCAGAAGCAGGTAAGAGAAATACATTAGAAGTCTATGTCCCATCCTGAGTTGTCATCAGGTGGTGGCTCATCATTGTCCTCAGGGAAACTGTCAAAATTGCTTGTGTCTGTGGGTGATGCAACCTGTGAGCAGGAGAAAATGAACAGTAAAGGGTTCTGAACTTTTTTTTAATGGAATTCCAAGCTGAATTAAAAAAAAATTCTTTATTCATTTCCTATTCAATGACTTTTTTTTGAGTGTCTACTA
>NW_012148972.1:16586-17606 GCF_000956105.1 Propithecus coquereli
ATGATTTGTAAAGAAAGGAATCAAATTTGTTTTAAATGCTATATGGATCTGATTCATTTCTTAATAATAAAGAAGATATAAACATAAAAATCATTTATAGCAATTTTCCAGAAATCATTTTCTCTAACGCATTCAATCTATCTCATATATTATGATATTCCTTCTTTTGGCAGTTTTCAGTTTTCCTGTGAGTCAAGACACACAGGAAGCCCTTATTTCCCATATTCGAAGTATTAACAAGGAAGTCAGTTAACAGATCAAACAAATTGGCACTATTCTAACTTATCCAGATGTTTTTAAGTGTAAGAAAATAGAGGGAGTATGAAAAATTCAGAAATAAAGTGAGATGCACTTTATGGAACTAACCATGAATTTTAGCCCTAGAATCTTCATTAAGACAAGATTTAAATCCTTAAAATGCAATGTTGAAAATTAGGTGAATATTTTCTGTTAGTTAATTCTTGGAGGATGTAGTTCACTTTTATTTTTTTGGTGATTGCTTTAGACAGCCTAATGCAATGCCACTGGTGAAATGAATGAAGATGCAGCAACAAATGGGAGAAAGACCTACAGTTACTTGTGCTGAATGCTACTTCTTCCTTCTCCATTGAATTTATTCATAGCAGTTGTCTTAGACTTGAACCATAGTTCCAAAATCCACAGTAAGTGCTTATCTCTGGCACTATGAGATTTTTGAAAAGTTACAGGAGCAAATTCTCCTTCCTAATGACAAGATAAATTTAATATTCTAGAAAGCATGCCTAAACCACACTATTTTTCAACAAAAATTGCTGAACATTGACTATAATGTTGAAATTATATATTTTAAAAGCCCAATTAAAAGAAATATAAAACATCTGAAATAGCATTCATAGCTGGATTTCAGGTTGATATGTTTAATTTTATTTTCTTAAATCTATAGAAGAAAGTGGATGCCTTGGAGGAATAGACTGATTTTGAGAAATTGTTTGTAATGTAGGGAAGACTCCAATAACACAAGAATAACGATAACATCTGAGG
>NW_012148972.1:21670-21994 GCF_000956105.1 Propithecus coquereli
CTGGATAGCATTGCCTGTAAAGCCCATTTTCCAATTAGCATTATTCTTAAATCTAAAATATTAAAATGTTTCATGGTTTTCCATAATATAAGTACCTATTGCCTTTGGATGACTAGAGAAAAGGATGTCTATGATCTCTTTTAGGTCTATGAACACATGCCAGCAAGTGTGTTTTCTAACGCTTATTAGAAAGCATATTTTGCTAGGGTATTATTAATTTAAACACACCCAATTTAATTTCTCATAGCTGTTGCATAATTTGAAGGGATATTTAGTTGAAAATTGTAAGCTATAACCTGCTTTTAAGAAAAGTAGCCGCATGGA
>NW_012148973.1:0-731 GCF_000956105.1 Propithecus coquereli
GCATCCACGCCAACATTTATTGTTTTGGGACTTTTTGATACTCACCATCAAATTGGTATTAACTGATCGACACACAAGTGTACATATAAGAATAACATCTATTGGATGTCGGGCAGGGGGGAGGCTGGAGGGGAGAGAGGGGAGGAGGGGACGGGTATTTGCATACACAAAGAGTGCAATGCGCACCATCCATGGGATGGCCACGCTTGAAACTCGGACTTGGGGGGGAGGGGGGAGGCAATGGCAATATACGTAACCTAAACATCTGTACCCCCATAATATGCTGAAATAAAAAAAAAATTAACTGACCCCCTTTTATCATTATATAATGACCTTCTTAGTTGATTTTACAGGCTTTGATTTGTATTCTATTTTATCTGATAGAAGTATAGCTACTTATGCTCTTTTCCCATTTCCAGTTGCATTTTTCTACCCCATTCGCTTTCAGTCTATGTGTGTCTTTATAGGAGAAATAGGTTTCTTATAGGCAGTATATAGTTGAGTCTTCTTTCTTTAACCATTCAGGTACTTGATGGCTTTTAATTGGATAAATGAGTACATTTACATTCAGTGCTATTATTGGTAAATAAGAACTTACTACTGTCATTTTTTTAATAATAGTTGTACATATTTTGGGGGTATGTGTGATATTTTGATACATCTATATAATATGTAATAATCAAATCAGCATATTTGTGATATCCATCACCTCAAACATCATTCTTTTGGGA
>NW_012148973.1:781-1151 GCF_000956105.1 Propithecus coquereli
TTCTCTCAGCTTTTGTTTGTCTGCAAAGGACTCTATCTCTCCTTCATATTTGATAGGTTATCTGAATATGGTATCCTTGGATGGCAGTTTTTTTTTTTTCAGCACTTTGAAAATGTTGTCCTGCTCTCTCCTGGCCTGTATGGTTTCCATTGATAAAACTGTTGCGAGACAAATTGAAGCTTCTTTATAGGTTATTTGCTTCTTTTCTCTTGCTGCTTTTAGGATCCTGTCTTTTTCTTTTAACTTTGACAGTGTGATTATTATATGCCTTGAGGTAGTCTTATTTGGGACAAATCTGTTTGGTGTCCTCTGACCTTCCTATACCTAGATACATATCTCTTTCTCAAGTTTTGGAAAGTTTTCTGTTATT
>NW_012148973.1:3207-4662 GCF_000956105.1 Propithecus coquereli
TTGACATTAGCTAGTGGTACACTTTAACTGGCATTTGCATTTTGAAAGAAAAATATTTCAATCTCTGTTTGACAGAGTTATATGCAGTGAAATAAAATTTGGTTTAAAAATAATCCTGTGGAAGTTGGGATATTATTTTGGGACAAGGAGACCAGTGAGAGATTGATCACCCTTATCAGGCAATAACTCAGTTAAGGCCTTTATATTTGAAATTTATTTCCTTGCTCCATACTAAACCTCCTTTCTAGAGGCCCCAACTTACTGTTTTTAAGTTCTAGGGCAGTAGTACACCAAAGACATGGAAAAGCGTGTAGGCAGTGGTGGCTTTCTTTATGTCATTTTTGTCATTCAATTATAAGATTATACAATAAGTCAGATGTCAAAACTAGACTTAGTGAATTATGGAAGGATTCTTACAAGATAAGACCAATATAGGAATGGCTCCATGACTTAATTTAACCCTCTACTTTTATTTGATTCAATTGCAAAAGTACTATAAAGGAGCACTGTTGTATGCTCAGTAATATCAAACAAATGCAATCCATAATTTCATTCTTCAATAGCTAGGCATTTCTAGCTTACCACGAATTTGGAAAAAAACAGAACTAAGTACAACTTCTTGAGTGGAACTCTAGAAAAAAGTGTCAAATGAAGTAATATTTGTGTCATTCCCTCACACTTACCATACCCCCACCCCTCCACACCACTTCAATGCTTTCTCCAAAAATGAAAGTGCAAGCAAACATCAAATACCCATACAACTGCTTCATTTGGAACTATGTGGCATGAGTAGCAGAGGTAGTCAAAGACAAATGTGAGTTTTGTGTGTTTTGAGAGGGAAAACTTTAGAATATCAGGGATATCAATACATTGTGATAATAGCTGGCAATTACCAAAAGTTTCTTAAACTGATATAGAGGCTGTTATGTAGGGGAAAAGATATTTAGGAGGGAAGACGGTTCAAATGATGACCTGTACATCTTCCCTGGCTTTTGAGACTGAGGGAGTCATAACTACCTTAGGAAAAGAGCATAAAAAGTAACACCTAACCTCAACATTATAACTTCTAAGAAAAACCATTTGTTTCTATACAAAGAAGATAAGCCTATGGCAAAATTGCTTCTTTGGGTCGGATAAACATGGAACACATTTTTGGATCAAAGCTCAGGAACACATACTAGGATAAGTAAGTGATACTGCTTGACCTGACGCACTACTAAAAGCTAAGTTTTGTTTTCAGAAGTTGTTTGTTATCATACTAAGAGAAAAAGCACTTCAACTCTGGCTGGAGCATATTACAGAATTGAAAAGTGGCAGTGCTCATTGGGAAGACTTCGGGAGCTTGTCTTAGGTAGCTTCACGTTTTAAATATTGATACACATTTTATCTCTTTATGTGGTCACTTTTGGTAATTGGACCCTAATGTTGGAAACATGGAGGAAAGTGAATAGTTTC
>NW_012148973.1:5357-5853 GCF_000956105.1 Propithecus coquereli
GAATAAATCCAAGGCAGATATACATATGCCTGATATAATCTCACCAGAGGTATGTTAAATTTGACAGGTGAAAATAAAGTGCTTACTCAACCACACGCCATAGTATAAGGTCATGCTCCTTAAAATGCCAGTCCATGAAGAAATAAAAAACTGGCATGAAAATGTAAATCAATTCACTGCATTCTTCACTGAGAAAGTCTTAGTGTGAAAAAAAAATATTAGCTGAATTAAATAGTGTGTTTTAGCGATATAGCTGATTTTCATTCTAATGCAAGCTCCTTACCTCATCGCATACTAGTAACAAAGACTTCACAGATAAGAAGCTGGTCTACAGACCAGCTTGAGTAGCACTAATGTAGGAAATCCTATAGGAACTACCTCTGACAATTGAGTCAACCACGGATCTGGATTTTAAAATTTTGAACAATGATCTTATCAGCAATGTGGAAGAGTGAAGAGTTTCTTCTCTAAAACTTATGCAAAGCCAGAAGCTTTA
>NW_012148973.1:7473-8411 GCF_000956105.1 Propithecus coquereli
TAAGAAACGAAAGGTATGGGCCAATATACCTGATGAACGCAGGTGCAAAAATTCCCAACAAAATACTGAATTCAACAGTACATTAAAAGGATCACGTGTTATTATCACGTAGGATTTGTCCATGGGATTAGGTACCACATATGCATATGAATAAATGTGATATAATGTTAACAGAGTGAAGGACAAATCTACATGATCATCTCAAAAGATGCAGAAATAGTATTTCATAAAATTCACATTCTTTCATGATAAAAATTTTCAATAAATTATGTATAGAAGGAACATACCTCAACATGATAAAGGCCATATATGATAAGCCTGCAGCTAACATCATGTGCAATGGTAAAAAGCTGACAGCTTTTCCTCTAAGATCAGAAATAAGACAAAGATGTCCACTCTTGCCACTTCTATTCAATATAGTACTGGAGGCAATAAATGGGGGCTGGGGGGAAAAGGCATCCAAATCTAAAACGGTAAAATAAAATTTTCTGTTTGTAGATGACATGATCTTGTATATTAAAAACTGTAAGGGCTTTAACAAAAGTTGTTAGAACTAATAAACAAATTCTGTAAAGTGGTAAGACACAAAATTAACATACAAAAATCTGTATCTTTCTATATACTAAAAATGAACTCTAAAAAAGAAATTAAGAAAACAATTGCATTTATAATAGCTACAAAAAAATAAAATGCTTAGGAATAAATGAAAATAAAATACAGGTTGAGTTTCTCTTATCTGAAATACTTGGGACCAAAAATGTTTCAAATTTTGGATTTTTTTAGATTTTGGAATATTTGCATTATACTTAGCAATTGAGCTTCCCAAATCTGAAAATCCAAACTCCAAAATGCACTAGTGAGAGTTTCCTTTGAACATCATGTTGATACTAAAAAAACTTTTGGATTTTGGAGCCATTTGGATTTTAGATATTTGGATT
>NW_012148974.1:0-1871 GCF_000956105.1 Propithecus coquereli
CACTGTGTAGGTGGGGTCAAACACAACTTCCTTTTCCTTTCATATAAACATACGGCCATTACACTTACCTAAGACATTTGGCACAGTCCTTATTTCTTATAATAGTAGTGTTTTAAAAAACAATTTATTAAATTAATTCAGTGTGCTTCATTTTTATACTTGTGAAAGAACTTCAGATAAAAAAATTCACAAACCAGATCATGCTTCCTAATTATAGCCTCAGAAAATATAGTCACTATGCTTTTCTATATTTTTAAGTTCTTGTAAAGCAATCAGAAAGGGATCTAAAGCTTTGCAGGAACAAGCTTGAGGAACTATATCTCCACACAAATTACTCTCTTTCATTATGTTATTGAGGCCTATTTAAGAAATCTCAACTGATGCATGAACAAGTTATGACTAAGACTAGGCTTCCTACACCATTCTCCTGCCAAGTGGCTGAAAACTGTTAGACATAGCTCTGCCTCTTGCAATTGTCACCACATTCTCCCCAGCAAACCAATATACAAATACACGTGCCAATGTTGTCATGCCATCTTCCTTATTTTATTGACAGTACTTCGAGTCAGTGTCAACTAGTAAAAACATTCCAGTTATACTGCCAAGCCTACTTATGAAGACCTAACAGAGAACATATTAGTTGTATAAGTGACAGAAAACATGTTGAATCACAGACAACTTCCATATAGCTCTACTTGATGCAGCTGTTATAATGTTATAATGTTTGACGCCCACTCTGTGCCACACCAGCCCTGCTGCACAGATAACATCTCTGCCACTGGATAAAGACAATTCCCAGGAGCCCAGAAAAATACATTCAGACTGTATAACTCTGTGGTATGGAATAGTAAAAATCTCTTACCTTGCATCGTCACTTTTGTTGGTTCTGAGAACAGAGGAATGAGCAAGAGGTAGATAAGGTAGACAAAGGACAGTCCATTGTATCGGAATGCACACGCTGTGGGTGGGGAGAGAGAAAACAGGGAGAAGGTCATAAACATCGGCAGGCTGGTAGAACCACGGGTGCACAACAATAGTGTGGGTGATGGTACTGGATATCACTGGATCAAATAGTATCACTTCCTAAAGAGATATGTCAATTACAAAGGAATAAACTGAGTGTTTATTCCATGTCCACCACCATGTTGAGCATAATGAGAAACAGACAATTAAAATACATGGTCCCTGCTCTTAAAATCTAACAAGGAAGTATGAAGGTTAAACAACAAAACTATTAAAAATAATAACAGCCACAATAATTTGTTAAGGGATGCACAATATAAAGAGATATAAATTATAAATCATAAAATGTTGGAGCGGTGGGTGATGAAAGTGCGGACTTTTTATATCAGCTTAAAATAACCAGTTATAACTATAAAATGTTTTATATAACCCTCATAGTAACCACAAAGCAAAAACCTATAGTATGTAAACAAGAGACAAAAGTAAGAAATCAAAGCATGATTTGAAAAAATCATCACTAGAAAAAAATCACCAAGTCACAAAGGAAGACAGTAAGAGAGGAAGAAAGGAACAAACGAACTCCAAAACAATCAGAAAACAATAAAATGGCAATAGTAAGTCTCTAACTATCAATAATTACCTTGAATGCAAATGGATTAGTAGCCAATCAAAAGGCTGAATAAATAAGAAAACAAGACCCAAGTACATGCTGCCCACAAGAAACCCACTTCACATTTACAAACACATATAGACTGAAGCTGAAACAATGGAAAAAGATATTTCATGCAAATAGAAACCAAAAGACAATAGGGATAGCTATACTTAGATAAAATACACATTAAGTCAAGAACTGTAAAATGAAACAAAGAAAGTCATTATATAGTGATAAAGGGATAAATTCATCAAGA
>NW_012148974.1:1921-2408 GCF_000956105.1 Propithecus coquereli
AAAGGACAGTCCATTGTATCGGAATGCACACGCTGTGGGTGGGGAGAGAGAAAACAGGGAGAAGGTCATAAACATCGGCAGGCTGGTAGAACCACGGGTGCACAACAATAGTGTGGGTGATGGTACTGGATATCACTGGATCAAATAGTATCACTTCCTAAAGAGATATGTCAATTACAAAGGAATAAACTGAGTGTTTATTCCATGTCCACCACCATGTTGAGCATAATGAGAAACAGACAATTAAAATACATGGTCCCTGCTCTTAAAATCTAACAAGGAAGTATGAAGGTTAAACAACAAAACTATTAAAAATAATAACAGCCACAATAATTTGTTAAGGGATGCACAATATAAAGAGATATAAATTATAAATCATAAAATGTTGGAGCGGTGGGTGATGAAAGTGCGGACTTTTTATATCAGCTTAAAATAACCAGTTATAACTATAAAATGTTTTATATAACCCTCATAGTAACCACAAAGC
>NW_012148974.1:4308-5356 GCF_000956105.1 Propithecus coquereli
CAGTAACAAGACAAGATGTTCACTCTTGCCACTTCTATTCAACACAGTTGTGGAAGTCTTAGCCAGAGCAATTCAGCAAAAAACAGAAATAAAAGCATCCAAAAGGAGTAAATAAAATTGTCTCTGTTTGCAGATACCATGATCTTATACAAAGAAAACCATTGCCAGGTACAGTGGCCTGTGCCTGTAATCCCAGCTACTTGGGAGGCTGACAAGGGAGGATTGCTGGAAGCCAGGAGTTTGAGACCAGTCTGGGCAACAAAGCAGGCAGGACCCTGTCTCCATGGTGGTGCATGCCTGTAGTCCCTACTACTTGGGAGGCTAAGGCAGGAAGATCACTTCAGCCCAGGAGTTCAAGGCTCCAACAAGTTATGAACACACCACTGCACTCCAGCCTGGATTACAGAGCAAGACCCTATCTCTAAACAAAAAAAAAAAAGGAAAAAAAGAAAAGAAAAGAAAGAAAGAAAAAAGAAAACTCTAACAACTCGACCAAAAAATTGTTAGAACTAATAAACAAATTCAGTAAACTTTCAAGAAACAAAATAAACGTACAAAAATCAGCAGCATTTTTGAGGCAGTAGCAGTGAACTATCTGAAAAAGAAATCAAGAAAACAAGTCTATTCTCAACAGCTACAAAAAAGTACTTAGGAATAAATTTAACCAAGGATATGAAAGACCTATGCACTGAATACTATAAAACTTTGATAACAGAAATAGAAGAAGACACAAATACAGTCACGTGTCTCCTAAAAATGATGATACAAACTGAGAAATGCATTGTCAGACAATTTCATCCTTGTGTGAACATGATAGAGTGTATTTACATAAATATAGATGATAGAACCTACTACACACCTAGGCTATTGAGATAGTATATTATTCCTAGGCTACAAACCCGTACAGCATGTTACTATGCTAAATACTGTAGGCAACTGTGACACAATGGTTAAATATTTGTGTATCTAAACATATCTAAACATGAAAAGGTACAGTAAAAACAAACATGATATATATTATAATATAATCTTATGAGATCACTGTTGT
>NW_012148974.1:8479-8759 GCF_000956105.1 Propithecus coquereli
AAAGGACTTTGGTCTGAATTTTCTACTTTTTCCAAACAACTTGAGATTCTACCTGTAAAATATGAATTGGAACAGATGATCACCAAGATCTCAGTCTGATTTTTTTAGCAATGAGTTTAAAAATTCATTGCCTTTTTAAAATAATTCGTATAAAAAGGTAGTATTCTGTTTTCTATTTTAACATATGTACATATATATCAGATCAAATATTAGTAACATTATTAAACAGTATATATCTCATATCAAATATTAGTAACAATATTAAACAGTATATATCTCA
>NW_012148975.1:0-298 GCF_000956105.1 Propithecus coquereli
TTGTAATGTTACAGCACAGCACATTACTCACATGTTTGTGGTGATGCTGGTGTAAATAAACCTACTGTGCTGCCAGTTGTATGAAAGTATAGCATACATGATTATGTGCAGTACATGGTACTTGGTAATGATAATAAGTGACTATGTTACTGATTTATGTATTTACTATACTATATTGTTAATCATTATTTTAAAGCATACTCCTTCTATTTAGTTATACATATGTGTGTGTATGTGTGTGTGTATATATACACAATTTATATATAAAACTAGTGAACTATGAAACCGCCTCCGGCAG
>NW_012148975.1:2423-2851 GCF_000956105.1 Propithecus coquereli
AGTTACAGAGGGGAGAAACATATCAAGAAACCACCATAAAGTATTGGAATTTGGAGGCCAGTAATAGTCCAGACAAAAAAGAATGATGCCTGAATCAGAGTAAAACCAATAGGAACAAAAAGGCAAAAGGTCATAATTAATTAGTTAATATGTTACTTGTGCATAGTACCCATATTTACTCAATTTTACTTAGGAATTAAAATTTACTCATGTTAGAACAGAAAAAAAAAATACAAGTATCTACTAAGTGACTGATCGTTTACATCAAGTGTGTTTATAATTCTTGAAAAATACTTTATTTAATCAGACATATATTGAAGCTGAGGAAACCAAGATCCATAGATGATAAGTAACTTTCCCAAGGCCAGGATAGAGCCGATAGGAGGAAGTATACCCAGTTCTGTTTCCCTTCAAACTCTTTACATAAC
>NW_012148975.1:13974-16118 GCF_000956105.1 Propithecus coquereli
TAGGTTGTCTGTTTTCTCTTATGATAGTTTCCTTGGCTGTGCAGAAGCTTTTTAATTTGATCAGGTCCCATTTATTTATTTTTGTTGTTGCTGTGATTGCCTTTGGGGTCTTCTTCATCAATTCTTTGCCTAGGCCAATGTCTATAAGAGCAATATTTTGACCTCTTCTGCCCCCATTTGGATGCCCTTGATTTCCTTCTCTTGTCTGATTGTTCTGGCTAGAACTCCTAGCACTGTGTAGAAGAGAAGTGGAGACAGAGGGCAACTTTGTCTGGTTCCAGTTCTAAGCGGGAATGCTTTCAATTTTTCCCCATTCACTATGATGTTGGCTGTGGGTTTGTCAAATATGGCTTCTATCATTTTAAGGAAAGTCCCATCTATGCCTATTTTTTAAGTGTTCTTAACACAAAAGTGTGCTGAATTTTGTCAAATGCTTTTTATGTGTCTACTGAGAGGATCATATGGTCTCTGTTTTTACTTCTATTTATGTGGTGAATTACATTTATAGATTTATGTATGTTGAACCATTCCTGCATCTCTGGGATGAAGCTCACTAGGTCATGATGGATTATTTTTTTGATAAGTGCCTGAATTCGGTTTTCTAAGATTTTGTTGAGAATTTATGCATCTATATTCATAAGAGATATTGGTCTGTTTTCTCTTTTGTTGTGTCTTTTCCTGATTTTGGTATCAGGGTGATGTTGGCTTCATAAAATGTGCTGGGGAGGATTCTTTCCCTCTTGATATTGTGGAATAATATCTGTAGGATAGGCACCTGTTCTTTTTTGCAGGTCTGATAAAATTTGGGTGTGAAACCATCTAGTCTGAGCCTTTTCTTTTTAGGAAGGTTTTTTTATCGTTGCTTCAATTTCGGCACTTGATATTGGTCTGTTCAGGAATTCTTTTTCTTCCTAATTGAGCCTAGAGAGGCTGTGTGTTTCTAAGTATTTGTTCATTTCCTCCACATTTTCAAGTTTATGTGCATAGAAGTTTTTATAGTATTCATAGATGATATTTTGTATTTCTGTGGTATCAGTTGTTATTTCTCCCTTTTCATACATGATTGAGGTTATTAGAGTCCTTTCTTTTCTGATTCTCCTGAAAGGAGCAAGAGGTGTGTCAATTTTGTTTATTTTTTCAAAGAACCAACTTTTTGTTTTATTAATCTTCCATAAATTTTTTTTATTATTGATTTCATTTAGTTCTGCTCTGATATTTCTTATTTCTTTTCTTCTGTTTGGTTTGGGCTTGGTTTGCTCATCCTTTTCCAGTTCTTTGAGACAATTCATTACATTGTTGATTTGTGATCTTTCTGTCTTGGATGTAGGCAATTATGAATATAAATTTTCCTCCCAGGACTGCTTTAGCTGTGTCTCACAGATTTTGATAACTTTTGTCTCTTTTATTATTTAGTTCAAAGAATCTTTTAACTTCCATCTTAATTTCCTCCTTAACCCAATAATGGTTCAGCAGAAGGTTGTTTAGTTTCCATGACTCTGTGTAGAGTTGAGAGTTGGAATTGATGTCTAATTTTATTCCGCTATGGTCTGAGAAGATGCATGGTATAATTTCTATTTTTTTAAATTTGTTGAGACATGTTTTGTGGCCTTGGATATAGTCAATCTTAGAAAATGTTCCATGAGCTGACAAGAAAAACATATATTCAGTGGTTTTTGCTTTTTACTGTCTTAGAGTTCTTGAATGAACAGCAGGGTGCAAGCTTCAGGTCTCAGCCATATTTCTTGGGCAGAGTCCCTTCTCCAGTGATAATCCTGATAATCCCATCTCTAAGGAAAAGCAGGGGAGCCAACTCTTTGACATCCTGTCACCACTTCTGTTATCAGTCTGCTGAAGCAGAGGAGAAAAAAGCCATTTTTACCTTTTAAAAACACGTCACCACTTCTCCTTGGTGCCTGGTATTTTCACTTCTTCCTCTGTGTGCCATGGCCATTCCCTCTTTTCCTTTTTTGCTTCCTTCCTTCCTTCCTTCCTTCCTTCCTTCCTTCCTTCCTTCCTTCCTTTTTCTTTCTTATGAAAGTAAATAAACTTTATTCTTCTTTCTATCCTAAACTTTATCTGAGAATTCTTTCTCCACCCACCATGAGCACCTAGTAAAATTCCACCCTTTTGACCATCAACATTCC
>NW_012148975.1:16168-17076 GCF_000956105.1 Propithecus coquereli
AGGAGTATAATATTCCAGTGCGGGAGTGTGTAACTGTATTCCAGGAATGTACAATCACTTTTGAAAACAATTTGTTGATTTCTTATAAAGGTTATCCTTCTTCTCCCATATGCTTCAGCAATCTATGCTTTGGCGATTACCCTAGAATAATACTTACACATGAGTATCAGGAGAGAGAAAGATGAAAATTCACAATAGCATACTTGGAGTAAGAAAAAAATAGAATGACTCAACTGATCACTGATTAAAATAAATTGATAGTGTATGCGAATAATCCTGTTGATGAATTGTAAAATTATGCTGCAATGTAATATTATTCAGCAGTGAAAATAAGTGTTACTTCATATAGCAGTATGGTGATGTTGATAATATAATGTTAATTCAGTAGTATTTAGATACACATGTACATATTTGTAATAAAACAATTAAGAAGAGTAAGGTAATTTTTTTTTCAATTTTTTATTTCAGCATATTACAGGAGTACAAATGTTTAGGTTATATACGTTGTCTTTGCCCCACCAGAGTCAGAGCTTCAAACATGTCCATCCCCTAGACGGTGTGCACTGTACACATTAGGTGTGAATATACCCATTCTCTCCTCCCCCCTCCCACCTGCCAGACAGCCAATGAATGTTACGAATATATGTGCACATAAGTATTGATCAGTTAATACCAATTTGATGGTAAGTTCACGTGGTACTTGTTTTTCCATTCTTGCGATACTTCACTTAGTAGAATGGGCTCCAGCTCTGTCCAGGATAATATAAGAGGTGCTAGATCACCATTGCTTTTTGTGGCTGAGCAGTACTCCATGGTATACATATACCACATTTTATTAATCCACTCATGTATTTATGGTCACTTGGGTTGTTTCTACGTCTTTGCAATTGTAAATTGTGCTGCTATAA
>NW_012148975.1:26268-27501 GCF_000956105.1 Propithecus coquereli
TTTAATTTGAAAAACCGTAATATGTTACTTTAGGTTTATAACACTTCAATAGATAAAAACATATGGTCAAAATATCTTCACATTTAAAACCCTGAGTCTGTTTCATTTTGCCTCAAAATTCTCAGAACATATTCACTAAACTGACTGTAGCACAGAGGCTATTGTTTGTATAATAGTTTCCCAACATACAGCTGATATCACCGTGACATAAAGTTTGATTGGTTTATTATTTTTATTATGTGGAAAAAATTCAAAGTTACACTACTAATAATGTCACTTTTTAAGCACTTGGATTCTATACACGTTCTGTAGGGAAAAACAAAAGACAGATTTATGATTCATGCCATGAAAATTATGATAGGCCCATAGATGTGTCTTTACATGATTGATAGAGTAAAAAAGATAGAAAATATTGAAAAGTGTTTTTCTATCTAGACCATAATTTTGCTATTTTTTTCCTCCAACACAAAACAAGATCAAGCAGCATATCGCTGATGGCAGTGTTTTCAGAGAGTAAGACAAACAGTCCATTGGCATTCATGTGTCCTCAAAACATGACCATTGCTGCATATGTCCATCATAGGCTAGCCACAAAGTATTGATTCCAGCATTTCTTTTCCAGTGTACCCCACAGATCACAAAGTAATCAGTGGTCAAAACAAAAGCCTTTACTCTTTTGGCATGGGCATTTAGTGATAAACAGTGCAAACAGTTGCTCAAGATTTCTGTGTGTTGCATATATCCTGACACTTATACTATGGTAAACCTCAGTCCTGCTTTTATTTGCCCACCTCATCAAAGCTTCCCTCTATATTATAAAATTCACAATATGCAACAAACAAGCAGTTTCTGTTTTTCCCATATGAAAATTGTTAATAAGCAATGCAAAACTCTTCTTCTGACCTGACATCCACTTTCACTCTCATCACAAGCTCTACCCTTTGCAATAAAAGCCTGGGAAGAAGTCTGCATACTCACTGTCTCCAGTTATTATTCTTTCATTTTCTCTTAAACATACTCCAACAGACTTTTACCATCATAATTCCACTCAACCTGCACTTATCAATATCACTAATATTTCATTATTGCTAAACCCAATAATCTTTCTCTGGCCTTAACTCATTTTATTTCTCAACAACATTTATATCTCCTGTCTCAAAACATATCCTTTGACTTAGGTTTGAGAGCACCCTACTGTAGTTTTCTTTTTCTTTCTTTTTTTTTTTTTTTTTT
>NW_012148975.1:27551-28186 GCF_000956105.1 Propithecus coquereli
ACGTCTTTGCAATTGTAAATTGTGCTGCTATAAGCACTCTAGTGCAGATTTTTTTTTATAGAATGTCTTTTTTTCCTTTGGATAGATGCCAGTAATGGGATTGCTGAATCAAATGGTAGTTCTACTTTCAGCTCTTTGTGGTATTTCCATATTAATTTCCATAGAGGTTGTACTAGTTTGCAGTTCCACCAGCAGTGTATGAGTGTTCTTATCTCTCAGCATCCATGCCAATATTTATTGTTTGGGGGCTTTTTGATAAAAGCCATTCTTACTGGAGTTAAGTGATATCTCCTTGTGATTTTGATTTGCATTTCCCTGATGAATAGAGATGATGAACAGTTTTTCATATATTTGTTGACCAATAGTCTATCTTTTTTTGAAAAGTTTCTGTTGATGTCCTTTGCCTGCATTTTAATGGGATTGTTTGATTTTTTCTTGCTGATTTTCCTGAGTTCTATATAGATTCTAGTTATCAGCCCTTTGTCGGATGTGTAGGATGTGAATATTTTCTCCCATTTTATAGGTTGTCTGTTTTCTCTTATGATAGTTTCCTTGGCTGTGCAGAAGCTTTTTAATTTGATCAGGTCCCATTTATTTATTTTTGTTGTTGCTGTGATTGCCTTTGGGGTCTTCTT
>NW_012148975.1:35641-36757 GCF_000956105.1 Propithecus coquereli
GGTTGTTTTGTTTGACTTTTATACAGATATAATTCATTTCAAAATTTTTATTTGTTGGCTCTCTTACTGTTAAGTTTAACAATATTTGGAACTGTATTTTGTAGACTCATCCTGAATGGGTGTTTTTCCACCTTTTCACCTTGTTAGATTATGTGTTCTAATCCTAGAGTTTTTTCTTCACCTTTACCTGTTCCTCTAAGTTTCTCAGACCAGAAATTAATTATATTTTTCTATTTATGGTATCCTATCTATGGTGACATTGGAAATATTTCAGATTTTGTTATAAAGGCATGGCCCATACTCTAGTCTGTAAGCTCTACCTGCTTTTCCATGGGTGATAGCTAATTTTATATGTCAATGCCTCTCTATGTGTGATTGTTAATTTTATGTGTCAACTTGGCTAGGCTATTGTACCTAATTTTTTAGTCAACACCAGTCTAAATGATGCTATGAAGGTATTTTATGGACATGACTACCACTTAAATCAGTAGACTGCGAGTAAAGCAGATAACCCTCAATAATGTAGGTGTGCCTCATCTGATCACTTGAAGGCCTTGGAGAGAAGACGTAGGTCCCCAGAGCAAAAAGGACTTCTAGGCAGACTCTAGATTGCCTTCAGACTAAAGAGTGAAACGTTAACTCTTCCCCAGCTACCCAGCCAACAGGACTTCTCTACAGATTTCAGACTTGTCAGCCTCTGCCAAGGCATGAGCCAATTCCTTCAAATAAATCTCTCTGTGTGTACGTGGATCTACGTATTCTATGTGTTCTGTATCTCTGAAGAACACGAGTATTATACCATTTACAGACGTTTATATTACCTATAGCCCTAAGGGCTTGTCATTTGTACTGTTTTGCCTCTTTGTTTTCTCACAATAAATGCTTCTTTTAGTTTTCTTTTTTTAAACCCTATGTGTTTGGAGCAGAGATGGAGGTGATGGCTGGGGACACATCATCTTAAGCAAGCATCCTCTGCTTTTTATCTATGTCAAATTTCAAAGCTAGAATTTTCAAATCAACATTTGGTTGCCATTGCAGAGTAAAATTATTGAGAAAAATTAGATTTCTTCTTTTTTACTTTTAACCTCTGTAATTTTCCTTTAAAATAATTAATAT
>NW_012148975.1:39194-39747 GCF_000956105.1 Propithecus coquereli
TAAAATTAAATGTCTAGATTGATGGTGTAATTGTTGACCTAATATGTATATAGCAGCATGATTATGCATTGTAGAGAAATATACGTTTTGAATCTTATAGAGGGCTGGTGAAGTGTCCATATAGTGATGTACTCCCTATTCAATCATTTTTTCTGTGTCCTCTTTTTCTCCTTCTGATGTTTTTATTATATCGCAGAAGAATCTTACATATATATCCTATGCATGTTATATAATGTTACATAAGAATGTTTCTTCAGGCACAGGCACACTTGTGCTCTACACACAGTTACTACCAAGTAAAGCTATAAAAATGACGGTGGAAGAATAGCAATGAGAGTTAAATATTTTGCATCATTATCATTTTCTAGTCCCTTATTTCAATAATTCTATTTGCTGCATATTAAAAGCAATCTTTGATTACAGGATTGCTTTATGAAATAAACATTCCAATTTTATGGACAGACCAAGGGAACAGCTGTCACATAATCTTACTCCAGGATTTTCAGTACAGCTTAGCAATTATAAAGCAGGACACTCTGTCTAATATCTCTGA
>NW_012148975.1:39797-40644 GCF_000956105.1 Propithecus coquereli
CAGCAGAGTGTTACATTTATTACAATCCATTAATCTACATGAACATATTACCATTATCCAAAGTCCATGGTTTACCTTAGGGTTGACTCTTGGTGTTGTACATGCTATGGGTTTTGGCAAATGTATAATGACATGTATCATGCAGAATAGTTTTACTATCCTAACAGTTCTCCATGCTTCATCTGTCCATCTCTTCCTCCCCACTTAACTCTTGGAAACCACTGATCCTTTCTCTGTCTCCATAGTTTTGATTTTTTTTTCTCAGAATATCATATAATTTGAATTGTACAGTAGGTAGCCTTTTCAAATTGGCTTATTTTACTTAGTAATATGCATCTAAGCTTCCTCCTTGTCTTTTTGTGGCTTGATAGCTTATTCTATTTAGTGCTAAATAATATTCCATTGTCTGCATATACCAAGATTATTCATCCATTCACTTGCTGAAGAACAATTTGATTGCTTTCATGATTTGGCAATTATTTATAAACCTGCTATAATCATCCATTTAGAGGTTTGGTGTGAATGTTTGTTTTCAACTCCTTTGGGTAAATACCAAGAAGTACAATTGATGGATTGTATGATAACAATATGTTTCGTTTTGTAAAAACTACCTAGTTGTCTTCAAAAGTGGGCTGTACCATTTTCCATTCCCTCCAGCAATGAATGAGAACTCCTAATGCCGGCATTTAGTGTTGTTAGCATTTTGGATTTTGACCATTGTTGAGGTTTCTGTCAGCTATTTTTCCCATTTCTTAATTGGGTTGTATGTTTTCTTATTTTTGAGTTCTAAGAGTTTTTGTATATTTTGGAAAACAGTTCTTTATTAGATATGTATTTTGCAAATATT
>NW_012148975.1:53164-54285 GCF_000956105.1 Propithecus coquereli
TCATTTATTGTTTTGGATTTGTCAATACCTCAGTAAACAGTAAACTTGGAACTTTTAGAGTTACTTATTGGTCAAATAATTCATTTGTGCAACTATAATAAGCATGCTGTGGTGGTTAATTTTCTGTGTCAACTAAACTGGACCATGGTGGGCCAGATACTTGGTCAAACACTATTTTCCATGTTTCTGTGAGGGTGTTTTGAATGAGCTTAACATTGAAATCAATAGACTGAGTAAAGTAGATTGTTCTCCCGAGGTGGGTGGGAGGCCTGAATAGAACAAAATGGCTGACCGTCTCCAGTGAAAGAAGGAATTCCCTTTGCCTGACTGATTTTGAACTAAAACATCAGTTTTTCCTGCCTTTGGACTACACCTGAAACATCTGCTTTATCTGAGTCTCAAGCATGCTGGTCTTTGGACTGGAACTGTACCATCAGCTATTCTGGGTATCCTTATTGCTGACTGTAGATCTTAAGACTTATCAGCTTCCATAATTGCAGGAGCCACTTTTTGTAATAAATCTCTTTCTCTATATATTTGCGTCCTATTGGTTCACGGTCTTTAAATTATGCTGCAGAAAAAATGGTCTTAATTATCTAGATTGTTTTCATTTGGTCCAAAGCACAAGTCCAAAGCATGAGCACTCCTTTGAGTGTTCCCAAATGCAGATCACATAAAACATAAGGAGAAGGTCGGGCGCGGTGGCTCATGCCTATAATCCTAGCACTCCGGGAGGCCGAGGCTGGTGGATCGCTCAAGGTCAGGAGTTTGAGACCAGCCTGAGGAAGAGCGAGACCCCGTCGCTACTAAAATATAGAAAGAAATGATCTGGACAACTAAAAATATATATAGAGAGAAAAAATTAGCCAGGCATAGTGGCACATGCCTGTAGTCCCAGCTACTCGGGAGGCTGAGGAAGGAGGGTCCCTTGAGCCCAGGAGTTTGAGGATGCAGTGATCTATGAATAAGCCACTACATTTCAGCCTGGGCAACATAGTGATACCTCATCTCAAAAAATTAAAAAATAATTACAGAAAAAACATCTATCTTGATTTTTCATTTGAGAATATATTATTTTCTGAAATAATTTTTTGCCTTCCCTTTTATCCTCAACCTTTTTT
>NW_012148975.1:55965-57861 GCF_000956105.1 Propithecus coquereli
AAAGTCAGCAGGCTGTTTTTTTTATAATTTCTTTCTCAATTTCTCTCTCTTCTATCTCCCCCTTCTTTCACATTGCCTTTTATCTGACTCTAACTCTAATGCCTCCTTCTTGTAACGATGCTTGTGACTACTTTGGATATACCCACAAATCTAGGATAATCTCTGAATTTCAAGATTCTTAACTTAATCACAACTGCAAAATCTCTTTTGCCATGTAAGATAACATACACATAGGTTCTAAGGATTAGAATGTGGACATTTGGGGGGATGGGCATTATTCACCCCACACTAGTTGATTTAGACAATGCTCTTTGAGAGTTTTCCTACAAATGAAGTAAAGAATTGGAGAAGACATTTTCAAAATTTATCAATTATTCCCTGACATATAAAGCCAATTAGTAAGATTAATTCACGTATTAATTTATATTCCCTAGATTTTCCAAAATGTCTTAACTTCCAATCTCTGCTCCCATTCATTTTATTTATTTACTACTCAATTCTACATGTATTTATCAGTGCCTTCAAAAAGTTTTACTTTCCTGGGGCAAAACTGTAAGGAATACCAACATAAATCCTTTTCCCCAGAGATTCCAGTGTAGGAAGAAAGTCTAACAGTCATACACAAAAGACAGCAATGAGTTCATGACACAGAAGATAATGGGGGCTGTGGGGGCACATGTCAAGAGTAACTAATGCGGCTGGGACGAGATTGAAGTTATGGGACGTTTCCCTAAATCTCATGGCACTTAAGCTAAGATTAGGAATACAGGTAGAAGCTAGTAGACACACAAAGGAAAAGAGTGTGGGCTGTAGTATGGTGTGAGGAAAAAGAAAATTCTTGGGATAAAAAAAGAAATGTATGTACCAAAGCCAGAGAATCAATACTTATTTGAAAATTGAAAGAAGTCCAGTATGGTTATAATGTGGTGCAGATAGTTGGCGAGGGGGGTGGGGGAGGAAAAAGGCAGGAAAGAAGCTCATGAATAGTATTACTGAGATATCATGTCTTCTTGATTTTTTTCTCTTACTCTTTTCTTCTTAGTACCCTTTACTTGTTTATTTCTTTTTTCCTACCCATTAAATATTGATGTCTCCAGATATCAGTTCACTTTTCTTACTGTATACACTTCTCATAGGGTTTATCTCCAATCACTATGCTTTAAAAAAAAATCAACATTTAGTAGACAATACTCAAATATATGTCCTCAATCTTGGCTCATCTTCTCGTATATTATGCCTGTTATCAATTTACTGATTCTCTGGTCCAAATCCACTCTTCAGCACTTGCTCTAAAATGGACTCTTTAAGCCTTTCTCATTCACAATTAGCAAAATGCTAAGCCTTATCAGTAGAGTGCACAGGAGAGACACTGCAGGAGGAAGAGGGCTTCTTTTCCAGGGGCCAGTGTGCTAATTTTGCTTTTCCTTGCTCCTGTGGAGTGAGTGATCAATAGTGTGAGTGTGTGAGACATGCGGTGGTGCTCCATCTCAGCTGACTTCCTGGACCAGGCAGCCCACCCACGACTATGTAGCCCTGGCTTGGACACAGCGACAACCTTCTTGAGGTGCCAGTGACACAGATATTACACACTCTAGGCCTCGCACCCAGAGACACATCCCAAGACCATCTGTGTGCCCACACATCAGCCTAGGCGTTTCTGATCCTAGGAGGGTTATTTCTTGCTCCCTGTTACCCTGACTACGGACCAGGATAATCCAACCAATCTTTCTGGTATCCAGGGGACTACAATCAAATATTCTCCAGTTAGGGCTGAACCCCAGCCTCAGGGAGGGGCCCCCTTCCAACTTTGTCCTTCCTTGGGTATTCACCTTCTGGTTTATGGTACCCATTAGAGTTCTTTTTATAACTTTGTAGTTACTTTTCTATTATGGCTTG
>NW_012148975.1:62621-63562 GCF_000956105.1 Propithecus coquereli
TAGGAAAAAATAAAATAATCTGATTAAAAAATGGGCAAAGGATTTAAACAGGTATTTCTCAAAGGAAGACATACAAATGTCCAACAGGTATATGAAAAAATATTCAGCATCATTAGTCATCAGAGAAATGCAAATAAAAACTACAATGAGATATCATCTCACTGCAGTTAAAATGATTTTTATCCAGAGGGCAACAGCAAATGCTGGCAAGAATGTGGAGAAAGGGGAACCCTTGTACACTGTTGGTGGAAATGTAAATTAGTACAAACACCGTGGAAAACAGTATGGAGGTTCCTCAAAAAACAGGAAAAAGAACTACCATATGACTCAGCAATGACTGCTGGCTATATATCCAAAGGACAGGAATTCAATATATTGAAAAGATATCTGCACTCCCATGTTCGCTGCAGCACTATTTAAAATAGCCAAGATATGGAATCAACCTAAGTGTCCATCAGTGGATGAATGGATAAAAATATTGTGGTACATATACACAATGAAATATTACATAACCACAAAAAGAATGGGATCCTGCCATTTGCAACAACATGGTTGGTACTGGAGAACATTATGTTAAGTGAAATAAATCCAGCACAGAAAGGCAAATCTTGCATGTTTTCACTTATATGTGGGAGCTAAAAATTAAAAACAATTGATCTCATGGAGACAGAGAATATAATGACAGTTACCAGAGGCTGAGAAGGGTAGCAAGTATGAGGGGATAAAGTGAAGATGGTTAATCTGTAAAAAAAATATAGTTAGATAGATAGAATGAACAATATCTTATAGCAAAGCAAAGTGACTATAATCAACAATAAATTAGAATATACTTTAAAATAACTAAAAGAGTGGATTGAGATGTTTCTAACACAAAGAAATATTAATGCCTGAGGTGATGGATACCCCAATTACCATGATTTATATGCCTGTATCAAGACATC
>NW_012148975.1:63612-65513 GCF_000956105.1 Propithecus coquereli
GAAGCACTGAAGAAGGCAGAAAAGACAATCTTGCTTTTCCTATACCACCTGTCCCCCATTCCCTAGCAGTGGCGCACCAGCACATAGTGGGAGAGAATCTGTGTGCCAGGGGAGGGAGAGTGAAGTGATTGTCGGTCTTTGCATTGAAACTCAGGGCCGCCCTGACACAGGGGAAGACAGTATAGGGGAGAATGCTGCCCATGCCCATGGAAGGAGCCATTTAGAACAGCCCAGCCAGAGGGAAATCCTCTGCCCCAAAGCCCAAGTTCCTGCCCACCACTGGCAACAAAAAGAGCAGCCTGGGGCGTAGACTAAATTCATAAGGCAGTCAGGCCACAAGGGATGCAGTCCTTGGGCAATTCCTTTGGCTTTGCTGGCTCAGAGCCAGTGGACTCAGTGTGCATGTGACCCAGTGAGACACTGGCAGCTGCGGCCAAGCCAGTTCCTGTGTCACTCCTCCTCCAACTATAGCCAGCACAGCTCAGGGAGTGCCTTCTTCCACTTGAGGAAAGGAAAGGGAAGAGCTCAGAGGACTTTGTTTTGCAACTTAGGTACTTGCTCAGACACAGTAAAATAAAGTTCCAAGCAGACTTCTGAGGCCCCTGAGTCTGGACCTTAGTTCCTGGATGGCATTTCTGGACTCACCCTGGGCCAGAAGGAAACATGCTGCCTTAAAGGGAAGGACCTAGTGCTAGAAGGATTCACCACCTGCTGACTAAAGAGCCCTCCTTTTGGCTTTGAATAAACATAAGAGGTAGCCAGACAACAGTCACCACCGGCTTTGGTCGAGACTGGGCTGGCTTCAGGTGTGACCTGGCACTAGTGGCCACCAGGATTGCTCAAGTCATTCCTTCCCCAACTCCAGCAACTCAGCACAGAGAGTGAGTGAAGAGAGTGAGAAACTTTGCCTGGTAATCCAGGGAATTCTCTTGTACCTTACCCAAGCTCACCAAGGCAGTGCCACTAACTATCTATAATACTCACAGCATTACTGGGCTTGGGCACCACCAGTGCTGATACGGCTGCAGTGACCAGAGACTTAGACCACAACACTCAATTCCATTTGAGTATCTGAAAGATTTTTCCTGAAGGACGGATTCAAACAAGTCCAGACTGAGAAGATTAAAATAAATTCCTAACTCTTCAATGCCCAGACATCAACAAACATCCACAAGCATCAAGAACATCCAGGAAGACATGACCTCACCAAACAAACTAAATAAGGCACCAGTTATCAATCCCAGAGTGATGCAGATAGGGGACATTTCAGACAAAGAATTCAAAATAGCTGTTTGAGGAAGCACAATGAACTTCAAGACAACACAGAGAAGGAATTCAGAAACCTATCAGAGAAATTTAACAAAGAGATTGAAATAATAAAAATATCAAGCAGAAATTCTAGAGCTTAAGAATTCAACTGTCAAACTGAGAAATGCATCAGAGTCTCTCACAGCTGAATTGACCAAGCAGAAGAGAGAATTAGTGAACTTAAAGATAGGCTATTTGGAAATACAAAGTCTAAAGAGAAAAAAAGAATAAGAATGAAGCATAATTACAAGAACTAGAAAATAGCCTCAAAAGAGCAAATTTAAGCATTATTGGCCTTAAAGAGGAGGTAGAGAGAAAAATTTCTTTTATTTAAAGAAATAATAAAAGAGAACTTTCCAAACATAGAGAAAGACATCAATATTTACATAGAGGAAGGTCATAGAACACCAGCATATTTAACCCAAACAAGGCTAACTCAAGGCATTTAATAAGCTCCCAAAGGTCATGGATAAAGAAAAGGTCCAAAGAGAAGCAAGAAAAATACGATAACATATAAAGGAGCTCTAATACTTCTGGCAATAGACTTCTCAGTGGAAACCTTACAGGTCAGAAGAGAATGGCATAACATATTC
>NW_012148975.1:78653-80175 GCF_000956105.1 Propithecus coquereli
CAAAAAGAACTTGAATAGCTAAAGCAATCCTAAGCAAAAACCACAAAGCTGGAGACATCACATTATTTGACTTCTAATTGTATTACAGGCTCATAGCAAACAAAACAGAATGTGAAATAAAATGTGGTATAAAAATAGACACACAGATCAATTGAACAGAATAGAGAACCCAGAAATAAAGCCACATATCTTTAGCCAACTGATATTTGACAAAGTCAACAAAAATATACATGAGGGAAAGGACATCATTTTCAATAAATGGTGCTGGGAAAATTGGATTGTCACATATAGAAGAATGAAATTAGACTTCTATGTTTCACCATGTATGAAAATCAACCCAAGATGGATGAAAGTCTTAAATGTAAGATCTGAATATATAAAAATACTAGTAGAAAAACCTAGAGAAAACTCTTCTGAACATTGGTCTAGACAAAGAACTGATGATTGGATAAAAGGAAGGAGGAAATGATGGTTGGTTAAAGAATTATGGTATATATACACAATGGAATACTATTCAGCCAGAAGTATAATGAAATAATATCTTTTGCAGCAACATGATGGAACTAGAGATCATTATCTTAAGTGAAACCTGCAAGGCACAGAAAGTCAGATATCTTAAATTCTCACTCACAGGTGGGTGTTAAAAAATGTGTACAGGTGGTCATAGAGAGTGGAAAGATAGACAATGGAGAGTTGGAAAGGTAAAGGGGTAAAAGGAGATGGATGATTAGAGGTTACTTAATGGGTACAATGTTTGTTGTTTGGGTGGTGGATACCTAGAAGCCCTACCTTGACCACTATGCAAATCCATGCACCTAACAAAATTTCACTTGTACCCTATACTTTTATTATACAAAAAACCCTCAAAAACAAAAATATTTGAATCTAGTGTCAGATTACATATTCTTTTACTAATAACAGCTGGAAATTTTTAGAATTAGAAACAGAATTGTCTGTGAAAAAATACTAAAGTAATATGTTCTTTATTCATTATAGGTTTTTCTTGGATTTTGGATTTTTTCAATCAGTGTGTTTTTCATTAAAGATTCACTTAATGCTGAGATATTATTATCAGTAGAATTTTGGAATATGTAAGTATTTTTACCAGTTTTGTACAATAATTATGAAGATATATTTAAATATGTTTATTCCTCTAGTGATGCACCTTTCAAAAATATGATCGTCAATTCTCTATGACATTTCTGTTGCTGATAAATTATTGTTTAATAGAGTAATATATTCTTGAATTTACTACTTAAACATTTCAGATTTTATATAGAAAAGTTTAATTATCTTTCAATCATTCCCCTTCATACTACTCTTCCTTGCAGTATCAAAGAGGTAATTTCGCATTTTTAAACAATTATTTCTGTATTTATTAAATGTATTCAAATTGATACATTACATATGGGGTTTTTCTTACTTCTTTTTAATAGGAAATTTATTCTTCAACTTGTTTTATTCATTTAACATAGTATTACAGATATGTCATCATGTTCTTTCTTTATCTGAAGGTGTGTGT
>NW_012148975.1:81545-85864 GCF_000956105.1 Propithecus coquereli
CATGTGGTCATAACTTTCCCGAAAAAAGATACTCGTTTATATAGTTCTTTTTATGTAGAAAATGGGGACAAATTGTATCATTATCAAGAACTACATGAAGCTATCTATGCCATTTACGTTTGGATAATAGGAATTATCTTGTGTAAATGCAATCTCCCTTTTTATCACTAACCATTGTCTTTCATACACAATTTTCATGATAAATTTCCACTATTTAAAATTTTTTGTATGTTTCTTTTCTTCTACATTTGAGCATATTTTGGACCTGCTTTCACACACAAAAGCAATCTGTCTAAATGAAGCCACATGTGTGATGGAGTTTTCATATCTAATAATTTTGTCTTAGAATCAATTGTATCAACACTGTAGTAGAACTGTCATTTTAATGTTTTCCCCTTATCACCATGTCACAATAAGAGCAAGAATCAATGAAATCGGCAAATAATCACTGCTATGCATAAAAATATGGGAAACATTAGAATTCACATAATTGTTTGGGATTGATTAAAGATCATGTGAGGCATGAAATTACGACTTTATTAGAAAAAAGACAGTCTGGCATGATCAACATGTATTATTTGAAATTGCAGGCTGTTTGGAATCCAAACATATGAATTTAAGATTTCTTCTTCTATGTTACTATGTTATGTTATTCTACAAATGAGAGTCTAGAAAATGAGATGCATGAAGTATTCTGACCAAAGTAATACAGTTGTGAGTGACTAGAGCTATGATCTGAATTCAAAGGCTTGTGAATTCTGGTACTATAAGCTTTCTTATACATTGTCTTTTATTTAAATTCCAAAGAAAAATTTATCTTCCCTTTTTAATTGTTAAAACAAGCATAAAAATAAGTTTAGTGCTCCAGCTATGGGCTAGATGGATGAAACACACAACTCTCTGTCTCCCACTTAACTCAACTATAAAGCATAGGGAGAACCCATAGGCAGCTATTTGAAGACCCTAAAAAGTAAATAGCAGTGGCCAGACTGGTGAAAGAAAACTAGAATAAGAAGTACCAACAAACCAGTGGTGAGTTTATCATTTCTTTCCTCCTCCAGCATCCCAAGCCTGAACTGAAGTCAACCTCAATATAACTTGAAAACTGGATGTGATGACTATGGTACAAAGATCGAGAAGAAACTCTATAATTCTAGCATATTGGGTGGAACAGATAACTCCCAAAGCTCAAGAGAATGGTGAAATCTCTTTTTTACTTTTTGCCCTTTTCCTCTGTTAGTGCACTAGCTAGGTGATGGCAACTGTGAGGATAGAGAACATACCTATCTCTTCTTGGGGCTATAACAGGGTAGGACAAAAACCCATGTTGTTGTGCTTTTTGTTGCTGTCGTTTTGCTTTGTTTTGGTCCTCATTCTTTAGAAATAGACAGTGTTTGCCTGGGTGATCAAAAAGAGAAACTCATGGAAGTTGTATATATTGAAGACATATGAGAAGGAAGAGTTTGAGAAAATGAGCCCATTAAGTTGTTTTCCATCTCCTGGGCTCATTGCTAAATTGTGTATGCATAGATTCTATCCTAATTACCTAAGACTTTAATAAGTGAACTAATGGGCAAAATCTGCATGGTCTAGACTGAACAGTACTGGGTAGCACAAATATAAAATAAATCCGAATAGTACTACAAAGTCCTTGAACACTGAATGGACACTGGACCCATACCCCTGCAGAGGGCTAAAACAAAATTATCAACATTTTCCCTGGGATATTAATATGACTCAGAGCTGAATAATTCAATATTTTAAATGTCCAGAACAAAAACTTAAATTATTAAACCGTGTAAAAAATCATGAAAATCTCAACCCACATGAAAAATAAAATCAAAAGATAGCAAAAATGACATTATATGAATGTTGGAAATTTCTGACAAGGACTTTACTGTAGGTATTAGAAAAATGTTTAAAAACATTCTTGAAACAAATATTAAAATAGGAAGTATAGGGAAAAAATACAAAATAAAGAAGCACCAAATGGAAATTTAGAACTAAAAAATACAATAACTGATAAATATTTGAAACATAATTGCTGAAAGTGTCCTAAGTTTGTCAAAAGACATAAACAAGCAGATTCAAGAAGCTGAGTATATCTAAACAGGATATATCCAACGAAATCCACACCCAGACACATCGTTCAAAGTTAGTCAAAACTAAATACAAACTAAAAATCTGGAAAGCAGCCAGAAAAAAAAAATTCTTATAGTAATATAACAATTCAAACCATTGCAGATATCTTTGCAGAGACTACGGAGGCCAGGAGTGTCAATGCATTTTCTATTTATATTGAAAGTTACTATCAATCTAGAATTCAATATTCAGGAAAAATATCTTTCAGGAGTGAAAGTAAAACAAACACATTCTCAGATGAAGAAAAACTACACGAAATTTATAGCCATCAGATCTGCTCAAAAATAATTGCTAAAAAACAACTTCAGGTAGAAGGTAAATCATACCAGAAGATAATCTGGAAGGTCAAGAATGAATAAAAAGCAACAGAAATAGTAAACATCTGGGTAAATATAATAGCCTATTTTACTCATGAGTTCTTTAAAAAATGTTTGAGGGTAGATGACCAAAACATATAACATTGTCAGATCGAGTTTTCAGTTTATGCAAATTGAACAGATAAGATAACTAGAAAGAGTAAAGAAATTTTTGTGGTAATACGTGTTTTGCAATATAACTGAAGTGGTTAAGTATATATTTTGTCATATCTAAAGCAACCACTAGAAATGTATATACATACAAAGAGATATAGTCAAAATCACAGTAGGTAAATTAAAATGTTCAAATAGCATAAGGAATATATGGAAAAGAAAGCAGAGAAAAAGAAAGCACAGGGAAAAATGGAAAACAAATAATGACCAAAGTTCAAATATATAAATAATAACATTAAATGTAAATGACTAAACACAGAAATAAAAAGAGAGATTTTCATACCGGATTAAAGTTATCCCAACTATATTCTTTCTACAAAATACAAATTTCCAATATTAGGAATAAAAAAGGATGTATCAACATACTTCCATAAACAATTAAAGAATAATGAGGGGACACATAAATTTTAAAAATTAGATAAAATTGAGTACTCTCAAAGGACAAGCTAAAAAATACCCCACCTAAGGTTAAATATCCTGAGTAGCCCTCTATTAAATAAATTGAATTTGTAATAATTTTTTTCAAAAAAGAAATCTCTATGTGCAAAAATGAACAGCCATTTATTATGTTGCAGTTTCTGTAGATCAGAAGTCCAGTTACTGCTCAGCTGGGTTCATTGCTCAGAATCTCACAAGGATGGAATCAAGATGTCACCTGGGACTGCTTTGTCATCTGATGATCAGAGACCCTTATGAGGTTCTGGATTGTTGACAGAACGTAGTTTCTATGGTTATAGGCCTGAGATTCTCAGCTCCTTCGGGCCACCTGCCATTCCCTGACATTTGACCTGCCAGAACAAGGCCATTTGTTTCTTCAAGCCCAAGAGAAGAACCTCTCTCTCCCCTCCTCCCTCCGACCCTCCTGACCTCCCTTAATTGATCTCCAAATCTCTTAGATCATGATTAAGATCTCACCTGACTAGGGTAGGTCTACCCATGATAATTCTTTTTTTTTTTAATTCAAAATCAATAGATTAGGAAGAATTTTAGAGAATGTATATACAAGAGGGTAGAAATCTTGACCCTATCTTAAAATTATGCCTACCATAAGGAGAGACTACTTTTCAATTTATTTATGAACCAACAATTTCACTGCTGGGTATTTATTTTAGAGAAATAAAAAGTTATCTTCACACAAAAATGTGTTTATAATCATTGGTATCTGCTTTCTTAGTATTAATAATAGACCCAAACTAGAAACTACCAAATATATGTTCTTCAACAGGTGAGTGGATAAACAGTATATGGTAACCTATTCGATGGGTTAATACTCAACAGTAGAAAAATAACAAACTGTCGATATGTGCAATAACTTAGAATGATTTCAAAGACATTATGCTTGGTGAAATAAGCCAATCTTTAGAGGTTACATACTATATAAATCCATTTACTATATAGTACATTCTTTAAAAGACAAACCTGTAGTGATGAGAGTAGGTCAGTGGTTGGCAACAGTTACAGATAGGGTGGGTGTGGCTACAAATGGATAATTCGAGGAATTTAGGGGATTATGGAGGTATTACATATCCTCATTGTAGAAGTGGTTACACAATCTATGTAAGTGTTCAAATACATGAAACTGTCCACAAAAAAATGAAAAAGAAACATTGTGCTGTATAATAATTTAAAAATAAAACAAAAAAGTTT
>NW_012148975.1:87192-102467 GCF_000956105.1 Propithecus coquereli
ACTTTGTAAAGAATTTCATTTATTTTTTTTCTGTTGTTCATTTGTATGCAAAAATATTTTTCCTGAACTGTTAGACAGAAGACATGACAAGATTTTTCTGTAATGTCCTAACTCGAGAATTTTCTCTTCTGTAAAGTTTTAAATATAGGTAGCTTAGCCTTTGATCCTTTTTGGCTCTGTTCTGTCTTCCATTTTATCTGGATCTCCTTTTTTTTTATTATCTCTGTTGTCCCTGCTCTGTTTCCTTTGGAGTCTATTTTTAACAATATTTTTTTTCTCAAAATGGAACTTTGTCCTAGAAATGAGCCATGGCTTATTAGTTTTGAGGGCTCAAAAGCTCAGACTCCTTTGTTTCCTTCCAACCTTAACGTAGTCCTTTGCACTCACTTACTGTTAGAGCATGTTGACCCCTTACAGTTCTGCTCACTGTTCTCAACCCAGTTAACTCTGATTTTGAGTGAATAACTATTAGTTGCTCTGAAGATTTAGGTCTGCCTGATATTCTCTTACTTCCCCCTACTTCCTCCTGTACAATTGCTGATTTCATGTGGGTTGTGTAGTTGGTAGTTTATCCCCCCCCACTCATATTTTGGGTTATTTAAGAATATTTTTCAACTAACATTATTGAATACATTTTCCATGACATTTTAGTTTTGTCGTCCTGGTTTGTTTGTCCTAGTTGTTCTCATTGATTTTATGGAAACTTTAGACAGTTTTGAGAACTATGCTGTCACTGTTGTTTTCTTACCAGAATCCTGTTTCCAAGAAGTTTTTGTTAAAAGTCCCCTCATCTCTGTTCATTGATGTTCCTGTAGTCCAAATCAGAACTTACATCAGAGCAACTATTTTATCTTTTCCCTATCTATACATTACTTAGTGTTAATCTGTTGAGTGACACCTAAAACTCACATACTTTTCTAAGTGCTAGCAGAATAAAGAAATAAGTTATAATACCTATCTTTGCAGGTTGAGGAAATGTGGGGTAGATACATTAAGAAATATTTTTAATATAATATGAAAAATGCGCACAGGTTCTTTTTACTTTGCCTGCCTACTAACACCATCTCTTTCTTCAGGCTCGTTTCAGACACCACTTTTTCCCTGAAAACTTCTTTGCAACCCTTTCTTCCATGCTTCATCACACCATCCCAAATGGCAAACTATATAATTAGGCCTCTACCCACAGTTTTTTTTGAAAGAGAGACATTTTTTTCAGCCTTGGAATTTGGGTTACTTAAGGGCAGATTTAAAAAAAAATTTTGCATTTCCTACATTATAAAATTTGTGCCACATACCTATTGATAAATATCTACTGAATTAATGACTTAAAAGATAAACGTATATTTAAAAATCAGAAAAGAACAAATAATTTCACTCTGAAAACAAAGAGAACTTTCACAGAGAAGGTAACATTTGATCTGGGCCTTGAAATCTTGAAGTAATGAATATTTGGCACGAGAGAGAAATTTTCTTTATAATCATGATCTTCTTTTGAAGGTAGGTGTTTCATTTCTTAGATAGAGTTTAAATAACTCATAACAGGGTCTTCTCTATTCACTAGCTCCAAAGCAAATTAAATAAATGTCTTAAGCCAACTCTTCTTAAGTGGTGAACCCATGCTACTTTTAAAGTTTGAAATTCAGTGAAACTATATTTTCTTGCCCTAACTGAATTCTAGTTGAGTCATTTGTAGGAATCTACAGTTGATTCTGTTATCAGAATAACATCACTATGAGAAGCTTTAGTTGTTCCATTAGAAAAATAATCCTTTTAAGCCTCTCAATCTTCTGAATAACTTTTGGTTTTTAAAAGTTAAGTTCATTTTTTCCCAAAATGGCTCAAAGCCATTATATTTTTTTTCACAATGTCTCTAAATTGCTACTCTTCTTTTTTTTAGACTTCTCTCTCTGTTGGTCAGTGCCGCTTTCTCTCTAAATTAAACATGAAAAATCATTTAAAAAATTTTGTGCTTTAATAGAGGATTTCTAGGGCAGTAAAACTATATAATACTACAATGGTGGATACATATCATTACACATTTGTCCAAACCGACAGAACCTACAACACCAAGAGTGAATCCTAATGTAAATGGTGGACTCTAGATGACAATAATGTGTCAATGCAGGTTCAACAGTTATAACCAATGTACCACTCTGGTGGCAGGTGTTGATAAAGGGGACTAAGGAGTATACAGGAAAGCTCTGTATCTTCTGCTCAATTTTTCTGTTAACCTTAAACTGCTCTAAAATTTAAAGCCTATTTTTAAAAATCTTGTTCTTTATAGTTTCATAAGTTACATCAAGTTTTGGCCTAGATTACACCTATATCAACTGAAAACTTTCTTTACATTCAAAAAGTTTCCAAAAGATGTGTTTTTTCTTATAACATGTTACTCTCTGATTCACCATAAATCCAATTGTATATTTCACACAAAACCAAGTCATAACTTTTGAGTATCAAAAAGCCTATAATGATTAATTTAGAATGGATTTATAAACTCATGGCCCTATAATTCTAAACTTTTAATATACTTTTAAGAATCAAATATAAAATACCTTTAAACTACATTCACATCATCATCAATTACTCTCCCTCCCTCAACCCCTACGTATTGATTCAAATATATATGCTTCTGTTAGGTCATTAAATATGAAATGTCCAATTTCAAATCAAAAGTTTAGTTTATTATATTTCAAACAAGAAGCAGTACAATTAATTAAAGTATTCACCTAAACTATTGACACAGTTTTGCCATCTTAACAGTAGCTTATTTATGCCAGCAGCGTAGAAGCCCAGAGAGTGAGTGGCCATGAAATCACAAAAGGCATTTTCCACAGTTTGCTCAGAATTCAATATTTTTCCTTGCAAGAAGTAGTCCAAAGCTTGGAAGAAGTGAGTTGGTGCAAGGTCTGGTGAATACAGTGGATGACAGAGAGTGTCCAAGTCCAGCCTCTGTAGTTCGAGCAGCGTTGTTTGTGCGATATGTGGTCGAGTGTTGTCTTGCAAGAGGATCGGCCTGTCTCTATTGGCCAATCTCAACTGCTTAATCACAAGCATCCCCATCATTTCATCCAATTGGTTGCAGTAGACATCCACTGCAATAGACTGACCAGGTTTCATGAAGTTGTAGTAGATGATACCAGAGTTAGACCACCAAATAGACACCATTAGTATTTTTGATGAATATTCAGTTTTGGACTGTGTTTTGGCATTTCATCTTTACCCAACAATTGTGCCAAATGCTCATGACTGTCAAAAAGCATCCATTTTTCATCACATGTAAGAATAGGGTGTAGAAATGGTTTGGCCATATGTCATGACAACAAAGTCACGCTTTGAGATGATTTCTCTTCTGATGCTTGTTTAATTCACACGGTACCCATCTATTCAGCTTCTTTGCCTTGCCCATCTGTTTCAAATGGTCAAATATTGTTGGAATAGTAATGTCAAACCTTGCTGTTAATTCACGTATAGATTGAGATGGATTTGCTTCCACTACAGCTTTCAGCTCATTATTATCTACCTTGGTCTCATATTGTCAATGTGGCTCATTTTCAAGATTAAAATCACCAGAATGGAACTTCTCAAACCATTGAGGTACTGTGCATTCATTAGCCACACCCTTCCTAAACACTTCATTAATATTTTGAGCTGTCTGCACTGCATTGGTTTCATGATGTAACTCATATTCAAAAATAACATGAATTTTTGACTTATCCATGGCTTCACAAAAATTACTCTAAAAAAAATTTGAAAGATGATCACAAGCCAAAATGTGTATTTGAAAGACTGAGGATGTACCTTTACTATAAGCATAAAACAAGAAGTGTCAAAGAAGTGAAATGTCAGCTATACCAAATGTCAAACTTAGTACTTAAGGGAATCAGACATTTCATGCCTAATGACCTAGAATCAGAAGCTAGAAATATTGGTGGACGTTTTTATATTTCTCATCAACTTGGCATGAAATACAGATAACTATGGCATAATGTGTGCTTCCAAGAGCTGCAGGTAGCCGGGAGCAGTGGCTCACGCCTGTAATCCTAGCACTCTGGGAGGCGGAGGCGGGCGGATCCTTTGAGCTCAGGAGTTCGAGACCAGTCTGAGCAAGAGCGAGACCCCCGTCTCTACTAAAAACAGAAAGAAATTGGCCAAACATCTAAAAATAGAAAAAATTAACCGGGCATGGTGACATGTGCCTGTAGTCCCAGCTACCTGGGAGGCTGAGGCAGGAGGATTGCTTTAGCCCAGGAGTTTGAGGTTGCTGTGAGGTAGGCTGATGCCACGGCACTCTAGCCCAGACAAGACTCTGTCTCAAAAATAAAAAAAAAAGAGCTGTAGGTTTCTACTCTGAGTTATATATAATCATTGAAACTACATAAGCATCTTGTGTGTATGTCCATACATGTATTTTCTGGCACTTGCATAACGATCACGGGATTCTCTTCATCTTATGAAAATTAAATTTACTACAAAGTATAAAAAGAGAGAAAAGCTTGTATTATTCTAAAAATACGTGTTCTAAAGATTCATGAACTGAAGTGTAAATAATAGTAACAATGAAAATAATTTTTTATAAAATTTGAGAGAGGAGCAAAAATGACAGTGTAAAGGTGACCTCCTGACTTTCTGCTCCCAGAGAAAGAGGTGAAGAACTCAGTCTGCTATGCATGAGTGGATCACTCCCCCGCAAGAACAGTGTCATGAAACCACAGAGAAACAGCGCAGGACACACAACACAGGAAAACAAAAAAGGTGAATGGGAATTCGAATTGCGAAATCTGGAGAGTGTGAGATAAACAATAGACAAGAGAGTGTGGGACGGTTGCGCCCACCTGGCCAGCGAGTGCAATGGGATCTGACCCACAGGAGAACGTCCTGCTTCCCCACTGACCTCCACACCCACTCAGAGAGGGCCCTGCCTGAAGTCAGTGCAAAATCGCAGCAGGAGAGTTGGGCTCTGCGGAGAGGAGACAATAGTGAGAAGCGTCTTGAACTCCCCGGAGCTCTGTGCTGGGACTGCACTGGGCAGGGGAGGGACTGGTCTGAGGGAGTTAGGAGACAGGCAACTTGCTTCTGGCGGTCAGCGAGACCAGAACACGGCGGTGAACACTGAAAAAGGGGCTCTAACTTGGAAACTGCTGCGGACGATCAGGCCGGCTCAGGGTGGGTCAGAAAGAGCAAGGTCTCCTGCCAGACAGGCAGGAGACTGTGGGAGGGCGACACTCAGGAGACAACAGGCATCCTGTTGACTGAGCTTCCCCATCCCGCATTCGCCAACTCCCGAACAGTTGCTCCCAGCGCTACTGCTCTGCCGGTCGGCGGCCGCCATTTCTGACGCTGTGGTGCACTATGGATTCAGCAACACCCTTCCTCCAGCCTGGGGACTGTCGTGACAGGCTCCGTCTCTCTGTGACCCGTTGTCAACTAACGGGGCCCATTTTGATGGGTGAAATTTGAGTGCTTCCCCAGTCGTGGGAGGTTACTTCCTGCGAGATTCACAGGCTTGAGGTGCTGGGCGGACTCAGGCATCACCCCTCCCCCTACCACCGGGACTTTGGTGCGGAAAGTGGTGGGCTCCACCCCTGGAGGTAGGGAGAGGCAAGTAAAGCCATTTTCCCTGTGCGACTGGTGGCAATCTGTGGGGCCTTGGCAGAGATCAATAGTTGACAGCCCAGTGACTACGCCCGTCAGACCGGCTTAGGTCATCCAGTAGGATCATAACTCTGGGGCCTGATCTCCACGTCCAGACAGCTGCCAACGGTGGGGATCCCAGTCAGTGAAGGAAAATCCTGGCCTGAGGCCACAGCACCAAGTAACCCCTCCCATCAGGAGCAGCCTCCCAAGCCTGGTGGAAGAACCCTGAATAACATATTAGTGGCTCCCCCTAGTGGCATATCAAGCAACCATAGAAGCACACACATCCAGGCTGGTAGGGAGCAGCTGTGATCTGCCTTGCTCCAACCACCACTTTAAGGGGGAATAGGGTCCAAGTGACCCTCGAGAGTGGTAAGATCCTTCCTTTTTGGGGCATTAGTATTCCTCTCATAGGGACCAGAAACCAACACAGAGGCATCAGATTACCTTGATAACTGGCTCCTCCACACAATCTACAATCAATGACAGACAGGGTAACCCCACAGCTCAACAGAATGCCCTCCACCTCCACCTATTAGAGGGCAGTGGAGTTATACACACAGGTGCGATTCACCACATGGGAGCTTAAGCTGGGGGACCAAACTCACTAATCTCCCCTGTCAAGAGGTGAAGACAATAGGACAGAGGTAACCCAGCTTGTGAAAATACCTCTAAGAAAATACAAGACCAGTATGCCTCCTCCCACCACTGTTAAGGAATATCCCTTGGGGGCATGAAGTTAAGAGCACAAACCAGTCCTAGCACTCCCAATTCTCAATTACTTACCCTGATGAGAAAGAACCAGAGAAAGAACACAGGGAACATGAAAGAGCAGAGAGGAAAGTCATCCCCAAAAGAAATCATGAGACCCTCAAAGTCGGATATTAATTTAAATGAAATGATTGAATTGATGGAGGAAGAATTCTGAATATGGATTGTAAGGAAACTCAACAGAATTGAAGAGAAAATAGAAACCCAACACAAAGAAACCACAAGAACAATGTAGGAAATGAATGAAAAATTCTTTAAAGAAATTGAAATATTACAAAAAAACTCAAAAAGAAATCTTGGAAATGAAGAAGGCATTCAAGGAACTTCAAAACACAGTGGAAAGCCTTAAAAATAGAATGGATCATGCAGAGGAGAGAATCTCAGAGCTTGAAGATAATCCCTATGTTCTAAGCAAAACAGATGAAGAAAAAGAATACAGAAGCAAGAGACAAGAACAGAACATACAAGAAATGTGGGATTAGGTAAAGAAACCAAATGCAAGAATTATAGGCATCCCAGAGAGAGAAGAAAATACCCAAGGGCTGGAAAATCTATTTCTTGGAATACTGGAGGAAAATGTGCCTGGCCTGGCCAGAAACCTAGATATCCAGACACAAGAAGCACTCAGAACTCCTGGGAGATTCAACGTGAGAGGCAAACACCATATCACATAATTATCAGACTGGCCAAAGTAAACATGAAAGAGTAAATCCTTCTCACAGCAAGACAAAAACAACAGATAATCTACAAAGGAAAACCTATCAGACTATCTACAGACTTCTCAAATGAAACCCTACAAGCCAGAAGGGACTGGGGGCCCATCCTCAATTTTCTTAAACAGAACAATGGCCAATCTAGAATTTTTTAGCCAGCAAAACTGAGCTTCATCTACGAGGGAGAAATAAAGACTGTCCCAGACAAGCAATCACTGATGGAATTTGCGAAGACCAGATCTGTTCTGCAGGAAGTACTCAGACCTGCATTATACACTGAACAGAACAATAGACACCCATCAAATTAAAAACACTCAAGAGTTAAAGCCCAGAACCCAGATTCCACAATGGCTCTAGAGGTAAAACAAAACAATAAGAACTTATCCAACAATATGAACAGAAATCTACCACAAATATTAATCCCCTCAATAAATGTGAATGGCTTGAATTGTCCTTTGAAGAGACATAGACTGGCTGAGTGGATAAAACATATGCCAAGTATCTGTTGTCTCAAGGAAATGCATCTAATCCACAAAGACACTTTCAGACCCAAGGTCAAGTGTTGGAAAACAAACTTTCAGGCAAATGGAAACCAAAAGAGAGCAGGGGTAGTGATTCTGATTTCAGCATAAATTTTAAAACAGCAAAAGTAAAGAAAGACAAAGAGGGTCATTATATAATGGTGAAAGGAAAAATCCAACAAGAAGACTTAACAATTCTTAATATCTATGCACCCAACACAGGAGCGCCCAGATATATAAAGCAAACTCTGTATGAACTAAATAGCATGATAAACTGTAATGCCATAGTAGCAGGGGATTTCAACACCCCACTGTCCGAAATGGACAAATCCTCCAAACAAAAAATAAACAAAGACATAATGGACTTAAACATAGGTCTAGAAAAAATGGGTCTAACAGACATGTACAGAACATTCCACCCAAATAAAGTGAAATATACGTTCTTCTCATCAATTCATGGAACTTTCTCCAAAATTGACCGCATCCTAGGCAGTCAGACCTCAAATCAGACCTAAAAATTTAAGAAAATAGAAATTGTGACATGTATCGTCGCAGACCATAGTGGTGTAAAACTAGAGATTAATTTGAATAGAACGCTCACCACTTCACAAAGTCATGGAAATTAAACAATCTATTACTAAATGACTGCTGGGTGAAGGAAGAGATTGAGATGGAGATCAAAAAATTCTTTGAATTAAATGATAATGGGAACACAAGCTATCAAAACCTGTGGGATACAGCAAAAACATTCTTGAGAGGAAAACTAATAGCATTAAATGCTCCCAGTCAAAAGACAGTTAGCTCACAAATCAACAAACTAACAAACCATCTCAAGGAACTGGAAAAGGAAGACCAAAATAAGTCTAAACTCAGCAGAAGAAAGGAAATAACTAAGATTAAAGCAGAACTAAATGAAATTGAGAACAAAATAACTATACAGAAGATCAATAAAACCAAAAGCTGGTTTTTCAAAATGATAAACAAAATTGATACCCCTCTTGCTAGATTGACAAGAACTAGAAAGGAAAGGACTTTAATAAACTCAATCAGAAATGAAAAAAGAGAAGTTGCTACAGATATCATGGAAATACAAAACATTATCTTTGAATACTATAAAAATCTATATGCCCCAAAGCTACAAAATGTGGAGGAAATGGACAAATTCTTGGAAGCACACAACATCCCTAAGCTCAATCAGGGGGAAATAAGACTCCTGAACAGATCAGTATCAAGTGCAGAGATCGGAGCAGCGATAAAAAATTTTCAAAAAAAAAAAAAAACAGTTCCAGATCAGATGAGTTCACACGTGAATTTTACCAAACATACAAAGAAGAACTCACACGTATACTGCAGAAATTATTTCAAAACATTGAGAAGGATGGTATCCTCCTCAACTCATTATATGAAGCCAATATTGCCTTGATACCAAAGCCAGGAAATGATGTAGCAAAAAAAGAAAACTATAGACCAATATCCCTCATGAATATAGACACAAAAATTCTCAACAAGATTTTAGCAAAGCAAATCCAACAGCACATCAAAAAATAATTCACCATGGCCAGATGGGCTTTATCCCAGGGATTCAAGGCTGGTTCAACATACACAAATCTATAAATGTAATTCATCACATAAATAAAAGCAAGAACAAAGACCATATGATTCTCTCAATAGATGCAGAAAAAGCATTTGATAAAATCCAGCACACTTTTATGATAAAAACCCTCAACAAAATAGGCATAGATGGGACATTGCTTAAAATTATTAAGGCCATATATGACAAACTCATAGCCAATATCATACTGAATGAGAAAAAATTGAAAGCATTCTGCTTAGAATTGTAACCAGACAAGGTTGCCCACTATCTCCACTTCTATTTGACATAGTGCTGGAAATCCTTGCCAGAGCAATCAGACAAGAGAAGGCAATTAAAGGTGTCTGAAAGAGGGCAGAAGATGTCAAACTCTCCCTCTTTGCTCATGATATGCTATTATACTTATATTATACGAAGGAGGTGAGAGATATTCATAGGGAGAACTACAAAACACTGAGAAAAGAAATTGTAGATGATTTGCACAGATGGAAATCCCTACCATGCCCATGGCTTGGTAGAATCAATATTGTTAAAATGTCCACTCTACCTAAAGTGATCTACAGAATTAATGCAATCCCTATCAAAATTCCACCAACATTCTTTACAGATTTAGAAAAAATAATTCTATGCTTTGTCTGGAACCAGAGAAGACCTCATATAGCCAAAGCAATCTTAAGGAAAATAAAAATTGGGAGGCATCAGTCTTCCAGACTTCAATCTTTATTATAAGGCTATAGCAACTAAAACAGCACGGTACTGGCACAAGAACAGAGATATAGACCTTTTGAATAGGATGGAGATCCCAGATATAAAACCATCCTCATATTGTCATCTAATATTCAACAAAGCAGACAAAAGTATACATTGTGGAAAAGAATCTCTATTCAATAAGTGGTTCTGGGAAAACTGGATATCCACATGAAGAAGATTGAAACTGGATCCCCACCTCTCACCTCTCACAAAAATCAACTCATGTTGGATAACAGACTTAAACCTTAAACTTAAGGCATAAAACCTTAAGAATTCTGGAAGAAAATGTGGAGAAGACTCTTTTAGACACTGGTCTAGGTAAAGAATTTATGAAGAAGACCCCCAAAGCAATCATAGCAGCCACAAAAATAAACAAATGGGACCTGATAAAATTAAAAAGCTTCTTTACAGCCAAGAAAACTGTCCTTAGAGTGCATAGACAACCTACAGAATGGGAGAAAATATTTGCTTTCTATGCATCAGATAAAGGGCTGATAACAAGAATCTATATAGAACTTAAGACAATCAACAACAAAAAAAAATCAAACAACCCCATCAGTAACTGGGCAAAGGACATGAACAGAAATTTTTCAAAAGAAGACAGAATAATGGCCAGCAATCATATAAAAAAGTGCTCAGCATCTCTAATCGTTAGAGAAATGCAAATCAAAACTACAATGAGATATCAACTAACTCCAGTGAGAATGGCCTCTATCAAAAAGTCCCCAAATAATAAACACTGGTGTGGATGTGGAGAGATTGGAGCACTCTTACACAGCTGGTGGTACTGCAAATTAGTACAATCCCTGTGGAAAGTAATTTGGAGATACCTCAAAGAGCTAAAAATAGAAATACCATTTGATACAGCAATCCCACTACTAGGCATCTACCCAAAGGAAAAAAAAAGACATTCTGTAAGAAAGACATCTGCACTGGAATGTTTATAGCATCACAATTTACAATTGCAAGGATGTGGAAATGACCCAAATGTCCACCAATACGTGAGTGGATTAATAAAATGTGGTATATATATACCATGGAATACTTCTCAACTACAAAAAACAGTGGTGATCTAGCACCTCTTATATTATCCTGGATAGGGATTGAGCCCATCCTTCAAAGTGAGGTATCACAAAAAAATATACCACATATACTCACCATTAAACTAGTACTAATTGATCAACACTAAAGGTGCTCGCTCACATGGTAGTAATACTCACTGGGTGCTGGTCAAGTAGGGGGGTTGGGGAGTCGGAGGTAGAGTGGGTGGGGTGGCTAAACCCACAGCTTATGGAGACACTGTGCACCATATGGGGGAAGGACACACTTGTGGCCCTGGCTTGAGCAAGGCAAATGAATTTCACGTAAACAAAATGTTTGTGGCCCCATATTATCCTGAATTAAAAAAAAAATTTATAAAAGATACTGATTCATGGCATGCATTGCCTCACTTAAAATTTACATGAACTATATCAGGTAAATAGCATTATTATCTGTTTTCTTTGTATTATAATGATATAACTGAAATTCATGAAATTTAGGTAAACGACTCAAGATCATTTACTAGTAGGTGATAGTAAAAGATTTGACCTCAGGTCTGGTTGATTAAATGGCTCTTTCTATGATAAAATGCTAGGTGAGCATGTAACACTTAGATTAATTCAATCAATGAAGGCACCCAAACCCATAAATCTAGGCCCAAAATTCTTAAAATGAAGACTTATTTCATTTTGTTTGATTCTAGTCACATGAAATGCTCTGCAAAAACAAATAAAACTAAAGATTATGTTAGAAAATATTTTATATTCTTATTACCCAGCAATTTCCAAAGTGCTGTTATCACAAAGCATGTATGTGGGTGTATGTCCCTCATACTAGAATCCCAAGTAGATAGAATTCCCTGGAAAACTCTGTGTGAGATTAGTCATCTCTCTCCTCTGCAGAATTATTCCTCATCTTGAGTTTATGTTCATTAACATTGCTTCCATAATGGCCACCAACATATTCCTCTTTTAGGAGCTGTAGTTTAAAAATAATACCTTGATAATTTTTTTAAATCTGATATATTTTTATCTTAGATTACATTTTTTATTGGTATATAATAGCTGTACATATTTTGGGGACACGTGATATTTTGGCACATTTATACAATGTGTAATGATCAAATCAGAATAATTGAGATAGCCATCACCTCAAACATTTATTCTTTCTTTATGTTGGGGACACTCTAATTCTCTTCTAGCTCTGTTTTGAAATAGCCATAAAAAAGCATGAAATCCTGTCATTTGCAGCAACATGGATGGAATTGGAGATCATTATGTTAGGGAAATAAGTCAGGCACAGAAAGACAAATATCACATATTCTTACTCATATGTGGTAGATAAAAAGTAGATCTCACGTGGCTGGAGAGTAGAATGGTGGTTACTAGAGGCTGGGAAGGCTAGACTGCATGTTTGCCTTCACAAATATCTATATTGTTAGGTGCATGCCCTCAAGCCCTTAATAAAATTATGTCACTTTTTAAAGCATTATCAATTCTTTTATAAGTCAAATAAATTACACTATTACATTATTTTGAGTTGGTAGATAGTGGCAAGGCACTAATACCTACCACTTGAAGATAAAATAAAATTCTATAGGAAGACATTTTAAGATAAGGAATGCTTCTAGAAGTGGAAACATAGATCACTTTTAAACTACTTTTGATTGCCAATCCTGAATTTGCCAAGCTAAATTTCGTATAGCTTCATAATGTGGATTAGATTGCCTAAAGAAAGAAAGCACAGCACTTTCAGAATTAATAAGAACACATCAGTATATATCTTCATCCTAATCTTGCAACAGAAGGCTTTAAAAACCCATTCACATTAGCCGTTTGTAAGGCGCTCTGCTATTTTCAGTAGAATAAGAAAGCTTACAGGATTAATAAGGCAATTACATTATCGGTTGTTATACTGCTTTCTTTGAATTCCTCAAATCATTTACACTATGTACATGGAACTAATGTCTTTTTGGAATTATCTGGCATCCCCGAGGATTAATTGAGCATTAGCTTGAGATGAGAGAAGTTACTCAGCAATACATATTTATTAAGCAACTAATATATATAACACCTGCATCAAATGTTACATTGGAAGATAAAAGGTATTCTAACTCCTGAGAAGGCATAAGTAAAAATCTGGAATTAAATATACTCCTTTTAATGCCATGAGCTCTATGACTAACCAAAACATGCAAGCTTAAGGAAATACATATGATATTTGTATATAACATTTAAAACAGATCGTTTAGAATTTACTCCTTAAGTAATCTAAGATTTATAGAATAATTTCTGTAAGATTTTCAAATCATAGAATCTATGTATACTTTTCATGGGACCCTCTACATCAAGGGGTTCATTTTATACGCTCAAATTTTCTCTACCACATTCTCAAGCTGTCATCTAGTCTGTGCCTGCAAATCAATGATAAGAAGTGATGAATGTAGCCCATTCCACATATGGGACAGACACAAGGATACGTCTGACTACTTGAAACTTCAATCTCTTCCTTTTCTTTATAGAACATTCCCAAATTATACATTTACATTTTTGTGGTAAAATTATCTTATTAAAATATTTACCCTTAAGTAGTAGGAAAATTTCACAAAAGCTGGACTATTTTTAGCTTAGCTCACACTACATTCCTAATGCCCCCACAGTGTCTGATTCATACTAGACAGTCAGTAAAAAATCTATGAAATGATGCCTATTTGCTTGTAAATCCAGCAATCAATCCTAATTTTATTCTTGGAAACTTTTAAAACAAGCCAATCTTATTACGGTAGCAATTTAGATAGAGTTATTGTTAAAGGAACGGCTGATTTTCTTTTGTATTATTTAGGATTAGTTTTGCCTTTGACACAGAACATAAAATAGCAACAGTATAAAAAAAGTTAAAAGTTAATTTCTCTCTCATGAAGAAGTCTGGAGGTAGACAATCATGTACTGACTCCTTGTGTATCATAGTTTTATCCTTCTCTGTCATAGATGATAGCTTAGAAGCTGGCCTAAATTCCCCTTATAGACAAATTTGTTCATATCAGCTTAGGTCATCCTGTTAATATTCCAGCCACGAATAAAGAAAAGAAAAAAAAATCACTTTTTCGTAAGAGTTCCATATATCACTTCTTCATACATCATCATTAGAACTTAAGTCATATGCACAAAACTAGCTCAGAAACATTTCATAATAGCCATTCTTCCCTCTTTGAACAGTATCATACTCCCAAAGTTTTAGTCAGACAGGTCAGTGACAAAAATAAAGATTATATTTCAAGACTTCCCTTGAAACTAGATGTGTTCACATGATTAGGTTTTGGCCAATGCTATGTACATGGAAGTGGTATGTGCAAATCCTTGGACTTTTCCTGAACAGAGAGGTAGGTTCTTTTCTTTTTCTTTCCTTCTTACTGGTTGTAATGATGATGTGAAGGCTGGAGCTGAAGCAGCTTTATTGGCTCACATGGCCACTTGACAAAATGAGAGACCTGAGTGATGAAGCAGCGGGAAAGAAGTGGCCTGTTTGTACATCAGCACATCAGCACTAGAATCACCATCTCCAGAATTTCCCATGAGAGAAAAATAAACTTCTATGTTACTTACAGTACTATTTAGGCTTTCCCTCTCATGGAACCAAATCTAATTCAAACTAACAATATATCGTGTTTTTAGATCTCTCACTTTTTTCCTGGTTAAGATTTCATCACTTTTTTTAAACACCTCATTTCTTTTAAAAACTTGTGTTCATACAAAATCCTGTATGCAAATGTTTATAACAGCATTATTCATAGTCGGCAAAAACTGTAACTAACTTTGGAAAATGGTGTTTAAATAGAAACTGTGAGACTAAAGACAAAAGAAAACATACATGAATGTAGACTCAAGTGAGAAATTTTTTTTCCTTGGTGGTATGGGTTAACAATTCAAACACGGCTTTATACGCATACAAAAGTTAAACAAATAAGTAAATTGATAGTGGATGTTGGGAGCCAGGATTTTCACTGTTGTAGAGGGAAGTTACAGATCAGTAAGATAGCAAGATTAGAATAAACCCTGTTTTTTTCTGTTTATGTGGTATATGACACTCCCTTAATAGGGTTGCTAATGTGTTTAAATTCGATATTTATCTCCTTGAGATTTTAGCATAATATTCTTGCCAATTTTCCACTTCTCGCCAAAATATAATTTCTTTTATTGTTATCCTTGATTAAATGGATAAATATGTGAAAAGAGTGGCATTTAATTGAATTTT
>NW_012148975.1:105260-108338 GCF_000956105.1 Propithecus coquereli
CGAACATATACTCTGTCTCCTGCTGGTGGTGTTCATAAATTATCTACACAGGTCTTTGGACCTTTGCCTGCGGGGAAGGTTGGGCTGGTTATTGGACGCAGCAGCTGTACTGTGAAAGGAATATTTGTACATGTGGGAGTTATCGACTCAGATTATACCAGTGAAATTCAGCTTATGGTATCTGTTTCCCATACTATTCAAGTCTTTGCAGGCACTCGTATAGCTCAGCTCTTGCTCCTACCGTATGTCTCTTTTCCTACTCGTAAAGCTGAGTGTCAGGGAGGCTTTGGCAGCACAGGAACTAAAGTTTTTTGGGAAACTCTTATTCAAGACTCTCGACCTGTCCTCACTCTTGCCATTAATGGTCGTACGTTTGAGGGGTTGGTGGATACTGGAGCTGATGTTTCTATTATTTGTCTTGCTCAATGGCCCTCTGACCGGCCCAAACTTGCAGTTCCCACTGTTCTGTCTGGATTGGGGCAGGCTCAATGTGTGTTTCATAGTAAGGATACTTTTAATTGTTTAGGACCTGAAGGCCAACAAGCTTCTCTTCAATTTTATATTACTGATATTGCTGTAAATCTCTGGGGATGAGATTTATTGCATCAATTTGGAGCGTTTATGACCATTCCCCACCTATCACCTAATGTTAAAAATATGATGTTAAAGATGGGTTACAACCCCATTCAACCTCCTGATACACAGGAATCTTTAAACTAATTGCCACTGCTCAAGAAGGTCCTCGAGCCCTCACATTGCGGTGGAATGCAGATAAACCTGTATGGACTGAGCAGTGGCCTCTTACTAAAGAAAAGCTCGAGGTGTTAAAACTTCTAGTGGCTGAACAGCTTGCTGCAGGTCATATTGAGCCCTCTACTTCTCCTTGGAATTCTCCTGTTTTTGTTATTAAAAAGAAATCTGGAAAATGGAGATTCTTCACTGACCTTCGAGAAAGTAATAAATGTATACAGCCCATGGGCCATTTACAGCCAGACTTGCCTATGCCTTCTATGATTCCCACAGGCTGGTCTTTGATGATTATTGATCTTAAGGATTGTTTTTTCACCATTCCTTTACAATCTTCTGATTGTGAACGTTTTGCCTTTACTATCCCAGAATATAACAATGGCCATCCCTGAATGTTATCAGTGGAAGGTGTTTCCTCAAGGAATGTTAAATAGCCCTACTTTATGCCAGGAATTTGTTGACCGTGTCGTAAATTCTGTTCATATGCAGCATCCACAAATTGTGCTTTATCATTATATGGATGATATTCTTCTTGCAGCACCTTCTCGAGAGATGCGTGATGCAGCCTTCATAGATCTTCAGGAAAATCTCAAACGATATAATTTGATAATTGCCCCTGAGAAAATGCAACGTAATCCACCTTTTAATTACTTGGGATATTGTCTCTCTGAGTCACAAATACGTCCTCAAAAGTTACAAATACGGAGAGATAATCTAAAAACACTTAATGATATTCAGAAATTATTAGGAGATATTAATTGGCTCCGACCATCCCTTGGTATACTTATTTATGCCTTACAACACTTGTTAGCTACCCTTGAGGGCTACTCTGCCCTTAATAGCCCTGGCTGCCCTACGCCCCAGGCCGAATCTGAATTGCAGTTTGTAGAGCAACGTTTGAGCTCTGGTTTCCTCACATTTTTTCAACCCTCTCTCCCTATTACATTCTTTCTCTTTCATACACGTCATTCTCCTTCAGGTTGTTTGGGACAATCTCACGGAATTCTTGAATGGATATTTCTCCCTAACCAACAGAATAAAAGGCTGTTACTTTACGTTGATAAGCTTGCACAACTGATTACCCGAGGACGTCGGCATTGTCGTCAACTCTCTGGAATGGACCCCAACCCAATTGTTACTAATCTAAGTTCTAAAGATATTCAAACTAACTTTGAATTTTCCACTGCTTGGCAGGTGGCTTGCACAGATTACATTGGAACCTTTGATAATCATTACCCGTCACACAAATTGTATTCCTTTTTGCAGACTCATTCCATCCTCCCTCTTTCACCTATTGTTTCCAGCCCTCTAAAGGGACCCACCTTCTTTACAGATGCCTCAAGTTCCTGTAAAGCCGGTTATTGGAGCACAATGGGCCAAAAGGTTGTTACTTCTCCCTTCCCTTCAGTTCAACAAAGTGAGCTATATGCTATCTGTTTAGTTTTACAGGATTTTCCCTCTGAACCCCTTAATATTGTCAGTGATTCCCAATACGCTGTTTATGTTACTTCTCATCTTCCTACTGCCTCTCTACCTCTCAATACCCAAACCATTTTGCAATGTTTATTTACTCATTTACAGGCCTTACTTCATATGCGAAATCATCCTGTCTTTATTGTTCATATTCGTTCACACTCTGGACTGCCCGGGCCTATGGCCGGAGAGAATGATAAAATTGACTCTTTACTTATTGCTTCTATTCAATAGACATCTCAAGAACACGAACTTCATCATACCAATGCAAAGGGACTTCAGCAACGTTTCTCTCTCACGCAAATAGGCTCGTGCTATTGTACGTTCTTGTGCTTCCTGCGCACCTTTAACACTCCCTTCATTGCCACCAGGTTGTAATCCATGCGGCTTGAGAAAAAAACGTATTTGGCAGATGGATGTTACCTATGTTACATTTTTTGGACGCCTTCGTTATGTTCATCATACTATTGACACTTATTCTCATTTTCAGTGGGCTACTGCTCAGAGTTCTGAAAAGACTGACTCTGTCATCACTCATCTTTATTTCTGTTTTGCAGTTATGGGCCTCCCTGCAATACTCAAGACGGACAATGCCCCCGCCTATACTTCTCATAAACTCGCTACCTTTCTTGCCTTGCATTCCATCCGCCATATTACAGGCATTCCTTTTAATAGTCAAGGTCAAGCAATTATTGAACGTGTCAATCGCACCTTAAAACTCCAATTACAAAAACAAAAAGGGGGAGTCCCTGAGTCTCCTCAATGCCATCTATTAAGAGCACTCTTTACCCTTAATTTTTTAAATCATTGGCAGAACTAGTTAATATATGGATGGGTAATATGTCATTTAATCAGTCT
>NW_012148975.1:109979-129193 GCF_000956105.1 Propithecus coquereli
GCAGCCCCAGGAAGTGACAGATTTTTTTTTTTTTCTTGAGACAAAGTCTCGCTCTGTCACCTGGCATCAGCCTAGCTCACAGCTACCTCAAACTCCTGAGCTCATGCAATTCCCTACCTCAGCCTCAGAGGTAGCTGGGATTACAGCACATGCCACCACACCTGGCTAATTTTTCTATTTTTTGTAGAGATGGGGTCTTGCTCTTGCTTAGGCAGGTCTCGAACTCCTGACCTCAAGTGATCCTCCTGCCTCGGCATCCCAGAGTGCTAGGATTACAGGTGTGAGCCATCAGGCCCGGCCTACTCTGATCTTTTCAGTAAAAAAATGATCATCCCATTCTCTGAACTCACAACATATCTACTTCTTAAAATATTTATCTCATTCTACTTGGCAACATCTGTGTGCATGTGTGTGTTGTATGTGTGTGTATATGCATTTATGTTCTGTTTCACACAACTCTATCAGAATGTCTTGCACAGAGTATATACTTAATAAATATTTTTTTGGACAAAATAAGACTACTTAACCTCACACAATGCTGATGAATACCTTATCATGCAGTGCATTCCCTTACAACTTAGGAATTAATTCTGCACTCTGTTGGCCATGTTTACTTGCTATTTATATCGGTACCTGATTTTAAATTACTTCACCTTTTTTAGATAAACAAGGACTGTACCTTTCCCTGTCGACTCATTGAAGGTGTTTATGGAAAGACTATACATGGTGAGAAAAAATATTACACTTTTCTGATGATATAATTGTACTAGAAACACCAATTATGGTGCTGCTCTACCCACAGGGCTTCTGAGACAAACTTCCTTGAGCTTCATGAAGAGGGGAGCCTAGATGAAAAACTGATTTTTGTCACATTATTAAAAACACATTTCCAAGTTTGTAGGCAAGTATATATGTGTGTGTATGTTAGAATTTATTACTATATGAGCATATCTGCCTAATTCCTTTCATCTTTAAATTCATCTTTTTTGATATTTATTGAACCAGACATTGATAATCTAAGTGTGAGCTATACAGCTGTGGTCCTTAACCTCATACAGTTTGTTGTGTTAGTGGGTAGAGTCTACTAAGTAAGCAGTTATAATATAATAAGTGCTTGATTAAGGAAGTTCTGAATGTTGTTGCTATGAGAGCAAGAAGGTATGCGAGCCAAGCTACAGAGATCAAGGGGTCCTTCCTGAAGAACGTGTTTAGGACAAGATCCAAGAACTTTCCTGTGTACTGGCAAAAGTGAGACTAGTCCACTAGAGGAACAGAAAGAAGTTCAGTGCAAATAGAACTTGTTTTAGAATGAGAGCTGACAGGAATAAATGAGATGGGAAAAGTAACCAGGGGTCATTGAACAAGTTCAGAAACATTAACAGAAGGTTCAAAAGGATTTATAATTATTGCATGCTTTTTGTCATTTTCTTTTACAGAACAATATCTGTTTCAGTAAGTTTAAAAATTGCTTAGATAAAATTAATTTCATAAGTGTATTACTAAATTTTTGAGGGGATAACTTTTTCTTTTTTTAGAGTTGAAACAATTTTAGGAAAGAATCTAATCACATTATATTCTTTTATTGCAGCTTTAAGTCCCCATTTACTTGTATGTCCACCAGCATGTCTTTTAGGACTGTCCTTTGAACCTGAGTTCCTCGTGGCAATGAACTGAAATGCCAAAATTTAGGGAGAGAGGATGATTGAGGGAGACATTGAAATGGGAGACAACTGTCTAGAACAGAACTATTTTAATTGGAAAGGTCATGGAGAGTGGGATAGCGTTCTGGCAATTAAGGCTTCACTCTCAGAAGTATAACATGTTTTGAGTAAACTGACATTAAAGTGCATCCTCCTTGTGTTGCACTGTTGATGTCCCCTGGAATAATGGAAAAATGCAGCCTATAATAGTTCCTTTTCATGTTTGCTTTGCTAAATTTAAATCTAGCATAGTATTATTTCATTGTAAGATGTTTATTATATTTAGTACTTAATTTGAAAGAAATACTCCCAATCAGTACTTGTATTTCTCTTTTCTTTTGACCCTCGGAAGTGCTGGACTGCTCAGTGATATATTCTTACCATGTGTGCTTCCCTCTCCAGATTAATTAAGTAAAGCCCCTTGTGGCACCCTCACAGCAATGCTGCCCTTGCTCTGAGTAACACTGGTGAGCTGGCTCTAGTTCTTCCTCGTGCCCTTCAATTCAGACCCCCATATTTGGACTGAGTCCTTGATGCTGCTCTATGTGTATTCTTAGCAACCTAAGAAGATATAACTTATGCATTTAATGTTTGTGCATTTTAAAATTTGTTATCATATTGAATTTTACCCCCAGTGACTCTAACTTGAGCAAAAATCAGAAAAACAAATTGCATAAATTCTGAAAACATGTATTTTATATCCCATGAAAAGACCAATTTTGTGCTTAGTAAGAAAAATACATTGTTGGTTTATAAGTCTGGAAATTTTCTGCCCTAAATGCATCAGTTTTCTTCTAAAGAGGCAATAATAAGAACTGAGCCATTTCTATTAAATTCAATTCAACAACTATTTCTTGAATGCCTACTTTGTCCTATACAATATCCTCGGCCCTTGGGATGTAGCAACATACAAAAGAAAAATGAACCCTTTGGAGCTCATTTTCCAGCAGTGTAATTGCCACTCAGTAAGGCAATGGCATGACATTCCTAGAATGGTATACTTAAAAGTAGCTTCCAGAAGTAACTCAACGTATTTGCTTTAATTTTTTTTTTTTTTTTAATTACATTTTCTCAGTTCTCCTTCAATTCGACAAATACTGTCCCATCAGCTTTTCACTTTTACCAAGGAAGATGTACTAGGTCAGTCTGATCCTGGGCTGTAAATAGATGTAGCAAGTGCAATCTAATGTGCTACCACGAGTTTTGCAAATCCCTGATCAAAGATAATAGGTGCCACTTGCTAATATTAGAATAGTTCCCTAACATGGTGAATAAAATTTATCAAATATTTGGCATAAACTTTCTAGTATGTTTTGTGTGGGAGAAGGCAGGATGAAGGAGTAACCATAATGACCTACATTCAAGTTGGCTTATCTAGGCTAATTTGACTCTACTGCCTTATTCTTCATGCAAACTTTTGTCATAGTCATCTGCAGCACAAGCTGTCAAAGAGCACAGAAACAGTCATACAATATTAGAATCAGAAGAGACTTCAGAAGATTTTGAGTCAATTCCATCATTTTACAGAAGAGGAAACTGAGACTCAGAGTGATTAAACGATATTCTTCCAGTCTCAGACAACTCAATAGCAAATCTTGGGTAAAATATAGGTATTCTGATCCCTGTGTCTTGCTCCTCCCACTGGGTTATGCAACTTCCCTACTCTTCACAGTCAAAAATATTGATTAGAAAATAAAACCCATCCCGAAGTATATTTTATATGTAAACTTCATGCTTGAATGTTTGTAGGTCTGTTTGTTTCCAATTCTAAAATGTGACTCTCAGGTGGGATCAGCTGGAATTCGGGAAGAGGGTAGGGCTTTCTGAGTTTGTTAGGGTTGTTATTGGCTGGGATTTGTGTCTCTGTCACTGCCTGTGATAGAGAACCCAAATAATAGTAGCTTCATCAGGTGCAGAGCTGTTTTTCTCACATAACAAGGGAGTCTGCAGGTATGAACTCTATTGCTAAGGCCATCATGAGTGATTCTGGCTCAAACTGTCTTCCTGTTCAATCTTAGCATGTGGCCTTGTCCTCATATTTATCCCCTAATGGCTACAAGTCGGTTGTTCCACTTTCAGCATTGGATTTGCATTCTGGGCAAGACGCAGTGGAAAATAAAGGGCGAAGTTGATCCTGTTCTGGTCTAAAGAGGTTTAATGAGAATTTACGAATTCCACTTGGCCCTTACATCCCATGCATGTCCCTATCTGCATGGGTAGCTGGGAAAACGCAGATTGTTTTACTGGGAAGTAAGACAATATCTCCAGTGATATTCTGCAGTTAGGGGTAACAATTTATATTTTTATATCCTATGGGATATTTTTAGGTGGCCTACATTTCTATTGAAAGAATAATAAATAAATAGAACAGACAGTGTGTTACATGGTAAAAATTGCCATATAGGAAATTAAAGCAGGGAAATAAAAGAGGAGAGTTTTGAAATAACATTGCAATTTTAGGTAGTCATGAAAGCCTCACTGTGAGGTGACGAGGTAAAGCCGTGAAGAGAATGAGGCAGTGATCCCATAATCAGCCCCCCACTGAAAAAATTTCAATGACCCCTATATAATCCTCCCCGCTAAGTAATTACTTGACCTTTCAAGTTATTCCCCAGAAATGGTGGATTTTCTGTAAGACAAAGGAGCTGAGATTATAAAGGCCCCTGGGCAGACTTCCTGACACCAAGATTCACCATTCCCCACAACCGGACCCTAATACTCATAGCCCTTTGTTAGTTACAGGGTCATCTGCCTCAAGGCAAGTGACCCCTCCTTTAATAGTCCAAGATCTCCTTTAGTTTGAGAGAGGGATTTGAAGTGGCTTTTCCCCTTCTCCTGGCAAGTCGTCCATCATATGGAAGATTCCTTTCTTCCTTGGCAATCCTTCTTGTCTCAGTAATTGGATCCTTGTACATGGTGTAACTGGACCTAGGACAAAACTTCCTTGTTATTTCAACAACAATCTAGGTATACGTTTGGGACAGGGAATTCTAGGTAAAGGGACAGCCAGTGCTGTGGTGAGAGTATGCCCGGGAGGTTTAGAGAACTAAGGAAGGAATAGAAGTTAAAATTAAATGAAATCTTTTCACTAAAGCCAAAGATAGCTTACTCTACTATGATAGATTTATTTATTAAAAAATCTATCATAAAAATCATGCTATAAAATACATTTGCAATAAGAAAAGATAAATAATGAGCAAAATTATAAACATGTAACAACATTGTATTTCCCTTAGTAATTTCAGTAATAAATTTTTGGCATAAACATTTTTTGAGAGTTCTGTTGGATTACAAGATCCTCCTAGGCAAGGTACAATAGGTATAAAAGAAAGGAATTGGCATTGCCTTAGTAAAACTGTTGGGTCACAGTCTGCAATGTTGGTTCTTGGTGAGCTCATGGCTGAAGAATGACCAGACACACTAAAGTAAGGCAAGCATGAAAATGAGGTTTATTGAGGAGAGAAAGATAGGATTATTGAGCAAGAGCAAGATATAGGGTTACAGAGCATTATAAACATAAGTCACAGATGATGACCAGACCCACTGTTGTAACAAAAAAAGGAGAGCTTGGTTATGGTCTGGGTCTTGTTTTGTAGTATGTGGATTGGGACCTCCAGTCACCATGGAGCCACTTTGATGGACAGATGGGAGTTACATGACCTGAGTCTTACAGTGCATGCCAATCTTCCATGAGCCTCTCTGAAATCCCATTTGGGGGGATGAACTGCAAGGGCACCCACTTTTGTCCCCAGGAGAACTAGAATCCCTCACTATCTATCTAATAAAACACTTTCTTGGTTTTTGATTAAAATGCAAAATACTATTTATAAGCTCATTTGAGAGAGAAACTTTAATGCAAATAACTACAAGCAAGTTAATCTGGACCAAAATCCAAATCTGGACCAAATCCAAAAGGCTAAAGACTGAAGTAGAGTAAGAATTTATGGCTAAAGGGAAGAACTTATTGGAAGCATGCCAAAGTCAGGCCCGGTGGGCTAGTATAAGATGACCACGTTTGGCAAGCAGTGGTAGAAATGACTGAGATGTCGGAGTTGATCCTATAACTGTTCATAAAGGAATTTGGAACGTGAGTCAGAATTCACTATTGAGTGAAAAGAAAGCTCTTAGGTTAGGGGAGACACACAGACTTACACAGTTCGCATAGGGAAAAATGTTCTATAACCAAGATATCAGCCAAGATCAACTCACAATTTTACTCTACAAAGGGCAGAAATCATAATGGTAGAACGAAAAAGGAAATCAACTGAGGATTAGTCAGGAAACAGTCATCATATAGATTTAGGCAGACTGAGATCAATATCTGAAGCATATTCGGACAAAATGTGTTTAAAACCAAGTCAGATGTTCTCACCCATCATCTGCTGCAGTAGTGCCTGAGCCACGTGTGCCACAGGCTGGCTCTGTCTGGCCCAGAATCACTACGCACCTGTACGAGGAAGAACAGTCCAGCTCGGACCTAGAGTCTAAGACACAGCTGCATAAAGAGCCACGGTATTTTGGGTTAATTGACCGAAACCTCAGTTGGGATTTCCGAAAGAAGAATTAAATAGGGAACAATACCCCAGCCATATTGGATGTGCAAGTGTGCTACAACCTGAGAGATAATTTTTTTCTTTGCTGACACACTGAGATTCAGGAAGGATGCCTTGGAGAAGTTGCTGTGGTTTTTAAAGAAATGGGCGCTCCCTGAAAACTCTCATTAGAGGGAGGAAATTCCTGGGGTGCCAGTGGGTTCTGAGACTTTATGGACAGTGCTCCCACCCCTTGCCCAGAGATGGAGGAGATTTAGTTATGACTTTGGGGGCAGAAGGAAAAGAAACAATTTCGGATTACTGGGATTAAGTATTAATAGCAGACCAAATATAAATGTTATCAACTCAAAACTGACCCAAAGACAGGAGAATTCTAATTATGAGTTCTTAAAATCCAAAAGATCTTCACTTTATGGCACTGCCTCTTGTTTCTGCCCTTTTACAATTCTCTGTGGTATCCATCCAGCTTGAGTACCATCCAGCTTGGGTGTCCAACCAGCTTGGGTATCCCAGAGATCTGGAGACAGGCCTTGGGTGCCTTTTAATATCCTCCAGTGACTCCCTACTCACCCATATAATCATAATTAATACATGCCACAGGCATGAAGCAAGGTGACTTTGTGCATACCTTGGAAGATGTCACATTTACCTGAAACATAACTAACTCTTGGAATTCCAGCTTATTGAGAGAAATATAATTTTTTTCCCAGCTGAAAATTCTTTAAAAATTTGAGGTAATTCAATGACTTTCATTCAAACTGATGAGTTTAGAGATTGAAGGCTACAATCTTTACCTCTCTATTAAAATGGAGATGGCTATCTAAAATTTCCTTAAATAAATTCTGTATTGAATAAGTCATTTGTAGTTATGAGTAGCACTGGATGCTCAGGTAAAAATTTATATACCAAAAAGGAAAAAGTAATCAGGTCTGAAGCATTACCTCTTACTAGTCATACTTAGATTACAGGTTCCACTGACAGATCTGCAAGAGAATATGTACCAAATAACACTATTTCTTTTAGTAATTAAAGGCCTTAGGGCATGATTAACTAACTCATGGAGGATGTATAAAAATACCAAAATTATGAATAAGGACAAGAGAGAGAAAATGTATATACTTTTATCAAAAATGTATGCATGCACTTGGGAGCTACCTCTTTTTAAAGGAGGTCCATAAATTGTAGTAGTTATGTAAGTTATGTAAGCCACTCCCTCAAACTTGAGCAGAGTTGAATAAAACCCTTGATTGCTAGATATATAGACATACACATACATATTGTGTCATCATGGATGATTAGAGATGATCTGTATTTTATACTTCTTGAATTATAGGAAAGCTGAGTTCTGTATTACAAATAAATGCAGTCATGATCACAATACTAGCAGGAAGTAGAGTATAAATGTTATTAGATTATCGTTTCTTAACATTATGGAATTATAAAAGGAATTTAAAAGTAAAAAGTATTTTCTTCTATTCTTTCCCACAGGCTATATTGATGGAACTTGTGCCAAACCCTTTAGTTCAAAGATAGGAAGCCTTTGGTGTGTTCCATTTCCCATTGCATTCCCCAGTGGCCTCCTGAGTTCCCAGTGCAGCAGTAATGGTGCCGCTGGCTTCTCCTTACAGATCTGCATGCTGGGCCACCAGGGCCTCCCAAAGGATCAATGTGCTGCTATTGCTGTCAGCTCTGTGCACAGCAGGGTGCCTCTCCCCTTTCCTCTCCAGTGTGTCCCTCACTGAGGTCAACAATGAAAACCACTTACCTTCTAGGTTTTTCTCAACAGTCTATAATAATGCCAGTCTCATCCCACATACTCTATTCTGCTCTGTCTCTTTTCACACATCTGGTATTCTGTCTTTTCTTGTAGGTTAAGTATCTACTGCAATCCTTGAGGAGATTGAAGAAGTCTCCCTTTTTTCCCCAATAGCTGAGGAATCTTACTCTGAGCGAGAGATCATCATTATAAATCCCAGATTACCTAAAATGATAGGCAATCTGAGATTGTACAAATTGTACTTATCACAAAGGTGCCAAGTGATGAGACTGGAAACACAGTCCTGGCCCTCACTTGGTGTAGAGCACTAGCTCTCCTCTGGGCCTGATGGCCTGCATCTCCTCTTAGAGGACACTTTTTACTATTTTTCCCCAGATTGTTATGTAGATTATGGGGTTCTGGTAGGCCCTCAATAGGCTCAAGTGGTCATTAATTTTATTTTCTCAGAAAACCTATCTCTCATTTTGCATTTTAAAATAACTGTATGTAGGCCAGATAAGCCCATAAACAGATTTAAACATTGGGACTCACATAGCATGAGTCAGAGAACAGGGATTAGAGTGGGTTGGGAGAAATTTGGAAATTGCCTCCAAGAAAGCTAAACCAACTGCATTTCTTTTTGCAGAATTAAACCTGTGACAGAGGCTACCTTGTATGGTATTTGGTGCCTACATAAGTATAAGGATTTTATGCCAAATATTACAAATACTTTCCTAACTAGTGTATATTTTATGAATTACAGCCTCTTAATTTTGGTGTAAATGATGAAAGTTCAGAAAAATTATGGAGTAATGGTTACCAGCAGGAAAAATGACCACCTAAACTGAAATTTAACCTTTTTCTTCTAGTTTTTCTTCCAATTCAATTGGAATCTTGGAAAAATGTTACTCACCTAAATGCACTTAGGCTGAAGTCATTTCAGATCACCTGAGTGGCATTTAGACTATCATCATTAGATGGCCAACATGGATATCTAAGTAAAACTCTACTAACATTCATTTAAATTTTGTAGCTATGATAGCCTAACTGAAAAAACAAAAACAAAAGATGAAAAAACTCTTTATTATGTATGCAATGCACAGCAAGATAGCCACTAGAAATGTCAAAACATTGACAAAAATAGCAGGCTTGTAATTATGTTTCTAGTACAAATCTTCAAAATATCTCAAATTTTGGATGCTCTATTCTCAGAAAATCCCAGGACTTCTTGCACTGGAATAGATAGTTGAGGTACCACTGAAACACTTAGGTTCTAAGAATTTCTATTTGACATACAAGAAAATGTAATATATTAAAATATCAGTCATATGTTTTTCACCAAATTAAATGCATAGTAGAGACCATACATTTTATAGAATGGGATCAATGATATTTCTTTTGGTGCTAAAGCACCAACCAGGTTCCATAGAAAATCAGTGTTCTTTTAACATTCTTAAGAGTTTCCTTGAAAATGTATAATCTTTTAAAAGAGTTTTAGAGAATAAATCTCATTGTACTATAAAAATATGTAAGCCACATGATAGAAAAAATTATAAAAATAATTCTACAAGCTTATAATATAACTGCCTACTGGGCCTTTGAACATAGTCTTGTGATAATACCATAGGCCTGGTTAAGTGAAATATTCATATTTATTTTTTTTTTTGTTTTATTTATTGAGCAATGCTGTGAATGTTAAAATGCAGACTTTCAAATTTTGAGAAATCTGAAAAAAGTCACAGTGATTTTGATAGCTGCTTTCTAATGTCCCTAAATCATGGGATTAATTAAAGCAGGAAAATGTCAAACACCCATTGAAATGAAGTAAAATTGAACAGAAATGAACAAATTTTCATCAGACGGTCAAACTGGTTGTGTATGCAAGGTTATTTCTACTAAACTCTGAAAGTAAGTGGATCGATGACAATACTGCTCAAGTTTATTTATTTAATTACTCTGTGGAACTTTTGACCAATGTGTATGAAATAAGGAAGGTGACATTTCAGATTTTCTTTTTCCTTTACTCTTGATTAGCCATCCAGAATAGGCCTGAGGAATTCTAAAGAACTTCATTGGACCTGATAGAAGACAGTTTTCCCATCCATTTTTAAAATTTATGTAACAAAAGCTCACATTATTCTTTAGAAAGATCTATTTTCACATTTTTAATATATATATTTTAATGTGTAGTCTCAGACTGAAAGATGCTATTAATCTACATAACAGGTTAAAACAAAACCTTCAAATATTAGTGTAGAAGGTGCAATTATCCACATATTTAGTAAAATATTATTATGGTCAAGAGAAATTCAAGGATGCTTTTCATCATGCCTCTCTTCCAAAAAAGAGAACACTGATACAATATACAAAGATTTAATTCTGTGATCCCCAACCTCTGGGCTATGGACTGGTACCAGTCTGTAGCCTGTTGGGAACCAGCCACACAGCAGGAGGTAAGCGGCAGGCTAGTGAGGGAAACATCGTCGTATTTACAGCTGCTTCCCAGTGTTCACATCACCATCTGAGCTCCGCCCCCATGCATCCCCCACCCTGTCTGTGGAAAAATTGTCTTCCATGAAACTTAGGAACCAGGCCACACAGCAGGAGGGTGAGGGAGCAAAGCTACATCTGTATTTACAGCCGCTCCCGGTTGCTCACATCACCACCTGAGCTCAGCTCCACCCCCAGCCACCCACCCCCATCCTTGGAAAAATCGTCTTCCATGGAACCGGTCCCTGGTGCTAAAAAGGTTGGGGACCACTGATTTAATTGACATAGACTCATCAATGATAGGGTGTGGTTACCAGTAATGGTTCAAATTATGAAAGAAAAGATTAAAATTAAATATGCTTGGGAAAATTCTCTGTCCTCTTTGTGCTCTTCCTATCTTAGAACCACGAGAAGATTCAGCTAAGAATGTGCCTCTGCCTTGGAAGGACAAGTAGGAACAAGAAAGGAAAGTAGAAATAAGAAAACATGGAGAAACTTGTTCATGTCTCACTCAAACCTAATCTCTATTCTAAAGTGTCAAAATGAGTTTACGCATGAATTCAGCTCAACAGCGGGAAAGAACCTATAGGAATTTGGAGCCAAAGTTCTACACAGAAGTCAATATATGTATTTGTAAAAATGTCGTCCTTTTAAATGCTTAGCTCCTTGTATATCTCTTTGTGGACCTGGGGAATTGGGCAGCAGTGGCTGTGTTAGCTAGCTATTTGGGTTACTTAGAATTCTTACCTTACAAAATGTTGTGAATTTGGAACCTGCTTTTATTTTTAATATATTGTTTTCTGTCACATAGGCATGGCATCATTTCATACATTCTTGTGATCAGAAAAGCAATAGAAAGTTTTTGATTGCTACCTAAAAATCATCATGAACAAATACATCTGAAAGTAAATAAATCTTGCCAAAGTTAATGACAAAACTAGAATATATTACATTATAATTTGGAAAAGTCTGTTCATTTTTGTACAAAGCATTTCTTTAAATTAGATTTTTATAGACATTGACTACTCCATGTCCTTTCTAGAGTCTATTTGGAATTTTTTTCAGAATCTACCATTTAAATGAAGGCTGACAGGAAATGTCACCATGGTTACCTGTATCACCTAAGAATGAAATGAGAGTTTTTGAAAATTTTCGTTCCTATGCTACCATCACTGCATTATGTACAAGAAATTATATCCTCTGGGGTTGATATACATTTTACTACATCTGCTTGTAGCTCATGAATAACCCACTGAGCTACTGCAAATGTACTCTTCCACTTGTAATGAAACTCTCTGTCCATTTCATCCATGTGGTAGAAAGAATAAGAGCACAACACAAATCTAGAGTATGATTTGAATTTGGCCTTTTCTTAGTGACAGATATTCACTGCCCATTATTCCTCCTCTCTGTTGTTTTTAACTTTTTTATTTTGCTTATTCTTTTCTGTTATTCTGTCTCTGGTGAGTAAAGACATGCATCCCAGACCCTTATATTTAAATGCCTCCTGATCAGTCCAAAGACCTTTGTCCCTTGACTGTCCTTAAGTTTTGCGTCCATGTCCTGCTACGGATCTCTCCACAGTATTCCTTCCACCAATGTGGCAAATGTCCAAATGTGGCTGAAATCCACAACCAAAGGTGATGACTGATAGATTCTGTTGTGATGAACTTCAAGTATCAATTCTATCATTTGTGTACTTTAAATACTGTTTTCAATTATTTTCAGGATCATTGAATTTCCACACTTGTGTACCAGATTTCTTTGTATTTTAATATGGGAAATTGTAATGGCAACACTGTGTTTTATACAAACTAAAAACATGACACTTTCCACAAGAGATTAACACTAAAGATCTTGCATGTTTTCTGTTTTGCAAATACACTTTGAATATCACTCTTTTTATTTTATCTTGCCCTAATCAGAAGGGATACACCTCAGAGGCTGGGGCTACATTGTGCAGGCTTCTGTTCTCTCATTCACAGCACAGTGGTGCTGTAGCCCCTGACAATCAGAAATGCCACCAGGGACAATTCTAATAAAATGTCACCTAGTAAAGTGTGCCCTGTGATCTTTCCATTTCCTGTTCCATAAAGCAATGAATAAAGCTTAATGATATTGTTCGTAAATTTTAGTGGCATCAGTATTTGCAAAGACTTGAAGGATTCCATCCAAACCCAGAATTGACACAATGATAATATGATTATAGTTTGTATGATAATTTATAAAGAATTTCCACATGAATTAGCACATTTTACAATGGACTCAATCCTAGGAAGCATAAAAGCAAGTGTATTCATTATCTCCATTTTATATGAAGGGGAAGCGGAGATTTAGAGATGGGAAGTAATCTACTTGAGATTACACAAGATAAGAATCTGACCCCAATGTTATTAATGATAAAGCCCAAGGTTTTCTGTTATACATTATGGTTCCTCCTCTCTAGTCTTCACACCCAAGTTTAGAAAAATAAATGCTTGTGATTAGGATCCAAAATAGAACACAATGAGAAAAATCAGATCTGTTTTTTTTTTCTTTTCTTGACTTTATTTTAGTTTTTCCCATTTAAAAAGGATTATACTTTTATCGAATATTCTTCTAGGTAAAGATTAAAACATAAAATGTGCATTTATTCTAGATTTCTAATTTTGTGTGTGTCTTTATATGATGACTTCTTTAATCAGGGCTTAATCTGACCCATTTCTTCTTTATTTTAAAAATAAAAACTGTTTGATATTTTATTTAAAATATTATTCAGTTTTCCTCTTCAAAGCAAAAATCTCTTTGTTGTATTCACCAAATAATATAGAAAAAAGCCAGATTACCCCCAGAACAGTAGATGTTTGGAAGTCTGACAGGCAATTTCCTGGAATAAGCCAGCTCTGAGACAGTAAGAACACATGATATGCCAGATAAAAACAACTGAATGATAGCAGAGTACAACCAAACACAGCATTAGAGTAAGTGGCTGCATTAGCTGCAGTCAACGGAAATTTCCAGAAAATAGGTCTAGGCTTTTAGTGAGAGTTTGTGCTCTAATTCTACTCTACGCATACAATTCATTTTCCAGAAACTAATTTGAAGTTTCTTTATCCAAACATAATCTACAGAAATATTTACTTTAAACATTTTGGTGAATTCTGAAATTAGCTTAAGAATGAATTGTATTGCATTAATGTAGCACAGCATTTAATGTCTCTATTTTCTGAGTATGTGTTATACTACCACTGACTCAAACACACCATTAAAATAGTGGTTCTTATCCTTTCAGATATATGCATATATGTGTTTTATTTTCCAGTAATATATATCAAAATTATGCTTTTATTAGTACTACTATTATTACAAAATTTTCCTCATAGCATACATGTGTTTTATACCCTTTTTCCACTCAATGGTATACAAAACCTAAATTATAGCTGGCATGTGCTTTTTTTTTTTTTTTTTTTTTTTTTGAGACAGAGTCTCACTGTGTTGCCTGGGCTAGAGTGCCATGGCGTCATCTTAGCTCACAGCAACCTCAAACTCCTGGGCTAAAGCCATCCTCCTGCCTCAGCCTCCCGAGTAGCTGGGCTACAGGCATGTGCCACCATGCCTGGCTAGTTTTTTTTCCTAGATATTTTTAGTTGTCCGATTAATTTCTTTCTATTTTTAGTAGAGACGGGGTCTCGCTCTTGCTCAGGCTGGTTTCGAACTCCTGAGCTCAAACAATCCGCCCGCCTCGGCCTGCCAGAGAGCTGGGATTACAGGCGTGAGCCACCGCGCCTGGCCTGGCGTGTGCTTTTAATCAGCTCCTCTTTCCCCTATCCTCACTAAACTGGGACATTTTGATATTTTAAATTCTTAAAGTATGGGATATTATTTCCATTGTTTAATTTGCACTTGTGAACTGTGGAGGTGGGGGCATTGGGATTGTGGAAGCTTGGAAGGTCAGAGAAGGCTTTTCCAAGGAAACGCTGGCTGAGCAGACTTCTAAAGGAGGCAGGGAGGGGGGATGCTGGCATGTGGGCAAAGAGCACCACACCTGTTGGAGGTATGGAAACAAGGCCAGAGGGCCTGGGGCAAAGTCAGGAAGGGGAACTTGGTAGAGATGAGGCTTGCAAGATAGGTGAAGGCCTGGCAATTCAGGAAGTTATAGGCCATTTTAAGAATTGTGCTCTTTATCCAAGAACAATGTGCGGCATTGATGAGTTTTAAGCCAAGCGTATGGGAATGTTCAGGTTTGCCTGTCAAATGTTTCAAATCATTTGCCACAATGATTGGGCTAATTTTGGAGGAAAAAGTAAAAGCAGTAAGGCTAGTTTTGAAGTTGTTGCTGTGATGATGATACAATATTGGTTCTCTCTCTTCGTCACTCTGCCACCACAAAAGAAAAGCTGCCATGACTGTCTACTCTCAGGGGTGTGGAACCTATGGCTTGCTTTATGGCCATATGAAGCCTACGAGGTCCTTAATGCAACCGTTTGACTGAATCCGAATTTTATCAAAAGGATTCGTTCTGTAAAATTTGGATTCAGTAGCCTTTATGACTTCGTATCCTTCATCCAGATGAGATGAGACTCCGTGATCCAGCGTAATAATAATTCCATGGACAAGTCTCTTAATTCTCTTATTCTTCTTTCCTTCTGTTAGTCACATCTGGTGAACCTTTTGCTAAACCCGACTGTCTACATTATAATTGAAATGAAGCAGCTGAGCTTTAACAGAAATGTACCCCCTAACTGAGCTCACTGGACTCATTTAAAATTTTTAAAAGCAAATTAAAAATGGATACTCAACAAAGATAGAGTATTTTACTTTACTTTCCTAGTAAATTCATTTTCCCATTCTCTAAAATGACTATTTCATACTGTATCTTCTTTTCTCAAGTTTCCTAAATATTTCCACATTTCTCAGTTTAAAGTGCTGCCTTTTTCACATTTCACTAAAAAGTAACTAAAATAAGTCAAGGAAGATCTCATCTTTCTACCACCAACTCCACCAACCTACCTAAATCTCTAACTAAGTATTCCTGGTTGAGACTGACATAACAGTAGAAGATTTCTCCCTCCTCTGTCAGGCCGATCTACTTGTGAATTAGATTCCACTCATTATCGCATTCCCTAAGACTTGGGTTTTGCCTTCTGCATCAATCTTATTTAGTCCCTATTGGATCACTCTAATCAATACAAGAACATGCTTTAATATAAATATCTTTAAAACAATTTCCTCTGAGCTCTCATTTTTCTTCAGCTACTCTCCCTACATTTCTCTCCTTTTCATAAGACTAGAAATCCTAGAAAAAGTTGTCTATTGCTGTCTCTCTTTCCACACTTCCAGATTTTCTTCAGCCAGTACAATCTGGCTTTCATCCTTACCAGGAGTTCTAACCAAAGCTAGCACTGAAGTATGAAACAATGATCAGAAATATGCCTTAATCTGGCGAACTTCAATAACGTGTGAAGTTTACCACAAACTCCCTAAATACAATTGCTTTTCTGTTCTTCCATGAACTCCAGTGCATTTGATTTTACTTGTACCTCACTAGCCTCTTTTCTTTGTCTCCTTTGCTGCTTTACAAGAACTCTAAACATTGGAAAACTCTAAGGTTCTATCATCAACTTCTTCTACTTTCTTTCCACCTCAGTTCACCTATGTGGCCATATTTTGGCATTGGATTAAAATATTATCACCATGTTGGTTATTATCCAATATTAACATCTAATTTTATCTCAAGCCAGGCATCTTTTCTGAGACTTGGACTTATATATCCAACTGTTTGCATGAAATATTCACTAAGATATATTATAGCCTCTCAATATAATATAGGATAGAACCAAATTGCTGATTTCCTTTCCCCATTCACTCTTCAAAAATTTTCCCATTCTATTAAATAGCACCAAAATCCTCTTATTTTTTAAAGACAAAACTATAGGAGACATTTTTTGATTCCCTTCTCTTCCTGACAGTCCATATAAATATCTAATTCAACAAAAATCTATGAACTCTCTGAAATATATATTACATAATTATATATGTATATTAGAAAAAGAAAAAAACTATTCCTCATCCTTTTCTCTACTACATTCTTTGTTCTTGCCAGTATCATCACCTAACCTGGATCTGTGTAATCCTATAAACTGACTTTGCTGCGTTCTCTCCTGAACCTATCCACCTACTCCACACAAAAGCCAGATGGATTTTTTTAAGACCTAAATCAAATATTGTCTCTCCCCTGCTTCAAATTCTCCACTGTCTTCTCATCACACATATATAATCAAAACTCTCTCTGTGACTTTCAAAACCCAACCATGTGCAGTGTCTGCTTATCCTTCCGAGCTCACTCAGCACCCTCCACACTGACTTTACAATAGATGCTCTTCCTTCTTCTCACACAGCTTCCCTTGACAACAGCCTTTTTCATTATCCCAGTTTCAATTCAAATGGCATCTTCTTGGAGACGCCTTCCCCAATGACCTGTCCTGACTTCCCACTTTTTCATCTTCTTAAAGTACTTACTATTTGTGGACTAGCAATATGCATTTGAGAGCCTTCTGTGGAGAATTATAGCCATGGGAACAAATGAGATCCAAGGGGAAGTGTATAGAAGATAAAAGAATAAATCTCTGTTTTGAGTCATGAATAAATTCAACAAGTAATAATCAATGTCGAGAAATTAGCTAACAAGTAAAAAGAAAAGATAAAAGGTGTAGTAGGAAAATGAAGAGACTGTAGGAACATTGACAAAGAAAACACTGGAGAATTTTAAGAAGTTGAGTGTGGGTATTAGTATTGAATGCCTCTGAGTAATCAAGTAAGTGGAAGAGTTTAAAACGTTGGTTGGACTTAAGGATACATAAGCCTTTGTAACTTTATCAAGAAGTATTTGAACAAGCGATATTGGTGGTAGTCATGTTGGTGTGTATTGTGGGTAGCAAGGAAAAGGCATCAGTATACATGGAAAATCCTTGCAGAATTGGTATACAAGGAGAAGGCACATAGAATTAAGAGCTGGAAAGAAAATGGTATAAGACGTGGGATTTTTTTTTTTCAAAAATTAGAAATTTTTTAGAAATTTTTGAAAGAAGGTGAAGAAATACTAGTCTTGAAGGGACAAGGATTATACTTCTATTCTTTTCAATTTGTAGGGTTCTGGAGAGAGAGAGAGACAACCAACAATTGAGATGGCAGCAAACTGGGGCTCTCAGTGAGTGGTCCGGTTTCAGTTATAGTCAGGAAGGGGAGGAAATCCTTTAGAGAAGACAAGGATTTGGGGAGTTTACTGACTTTAAAGAAGTAGTTACAAAGGACCAACAGAAGGGAAGATGAAAAGCGATACAGGTAGATTCACGAAAGTTCAGGCTTTACTGGGATGATGACGTGATGGAGGATCAGCAGGGAACAGACCTACTAAAATGTTTTGGAAGTCTCTTTGAGGAATGTGGGCACATTGCCTAATATCCGGAGGAAACTTTGGCTGAAGGGGTGGCTGACTCAGAAGCTGCAGAATCTACAGCCTACGGGAACCTCCTACTCTGGCCCCATGAAAAAGGCAAGATCTATAATCTTGCACTATTTTTAGCTGCATCAGCTTCAAAGTAAAATTATGTAAACAATGTGAAGAAAAGTAACATTTTTTTATTTGGTGCTATTGTACCAAATACAATAAAATCTGTATTTTAAGTAAAACAATCTTTAAAAACATTTCCCCAAATAATTTTCTAGTGGTAGGTATGTCTATAAAAGTTTACCACTTGAACCAACATGATTAATATTTTCATTGAAGGAAAAGAGCTTTGAAGACATATGATTTGATGGGTAGGGGAGGGAAAATAAGAGACCGATTCACTGCAAAAAAACAGCCACAAGGGAAATTCTTTGAAATCTGACAAATACATGAAACTATATTTGAAATGAGCAAGTAAGCCAGTTATTATGATCTCTATTATATAGTTGAAGCAATTGAGGCTTACAACAGTTAAGAATGAATCAAACTCATAATTACTAAGTGATGGAGACTAATTTTGAACTCATTTTTAATGAGTTTTTGCCCAATGTACTTTTCTTCTATAGTGTGCAGCTTCTTCATCGAGCCTTGTATTATGAACCTGATTATAACCTTTGCTGAGGACAAAATTGCAACCATCTGAACATCTGGTGCTTCTTTCTGTCACACTAAGGTCTCTTACTAAGAGCTGGTGCCTGGAATACTAATTTCAACTCTGAAAATAATTAGCCATCAGTAGAGATATGTGTAGTTACATTGTATAAAAAGTTGCTATAGAACTAGAGATACTTTGTATTTAATTTTAATCAAAGTAGCCATTTCTCTGTGATTTCCAAAAAATGAAATGTTTTGATAAAAAGTGTTATTTTTAATCTATTTTTTAAAAAACATGTCTAGATTACTTTGACATGTGTTTGATGTTCTCTTTGAAGTCTTTTAGATCATGATAAGAAACAGGTTATATGTTATATATTTATTATAAGAACCTTAGATAATATGGAAACGTAAAATAAAACATTTTTTAAAAAGGTCACCTATAATTCCATTACTTAAAGTCAACTTTAGTATGTTGTATTTTAGTATATTACTTTGAGCCCTGATGTATCAATCTTTCCTGAATGCATTCTTTCCACAAATAGATTTTGGGCATCTACTTTGTACCAGGCATTGACCTAGGCCCTGAGCCTACAGAATACACAAGATAGACAAAGTGACTGTCTTTATTAAAT
>NW_012148975.1:129938-137090 GCF_000956105.1 Propithecus coquereli
ATTTCATATATGTTGAACTATGACCTGGTAGCAAATATATTTCCTCATTGATAGCTTATTTCTAAGTGTTTAGATAATACATTGTGGTTGTGAAGTCACACATGTTAAGAATAGAGGCACTGTTGTGTAATTTCATTGTCAGAATAAAATAGAAATTCTATTTCCTTTTCATTTTTGGGGGGGTAATGATATTATGACTATGTATATGAAGTCATTTGCATTTATATTTAATATTCATTATTCACATAGACCATAAACAATCTCTACCTACTGCCCTGCATCTCTACGCACATACTGTGCATTCTGTGCTGTTACGTGGACTCACGCGGGGCTCTCCGTGTTGCCAATCACCTCTAGTCATGTACCAATCTGATTCCTTCTCAGTTTTGCAAAAATGCTCCTGAGCGTCCCCTCTTTTTCTCCTGTGTCATCAAATCACTAGACTATTTCCATCAATGTACATACGCCAAAAAATCTTCCTCCTTTAGACACGATTCATCTACCCTACATAGCTCTGCTTGCCTTGATAATAAAGTTTTCTTAATGAATCATTAATGCAAATTGCATCCATTTTCTACCCTTTTACTTTTTTCGTGAACATTCTACAGCCCCGCCCTTTTTATCCCTAGTGCTTCAATGAAACAGCTCTCATTAAGGTCACCAATGTTGCCAAACTCAATGGTCCTTTCTCTGAGCCTAAATGCCTCATCAGTTGTGCTAGATGTAGCTGGTCACTGCTTTTTACTGAAATACTGTCTTCCCTTGATTTTGAGGATCCTCCTCTCTTTTGGTTCTGCATTTGCGTATTTGTAAACTCATTCTTAGCCTCTCTGCTGATTCCTTCTCATCTTCCAGACCTTTATATTGTGACATGTTCTAGGTCTCAATCTATGAACATATTTTTTTCTAACTGCCCTTATTACCTTAGTTTTCTCATTCAGTCCCATGGGCTTAAATATATGTATGCTTGATAATCAATACAAACGTCTGTCTTCAGACCAGATTTCTTTCATGAACTCCAGACTTGTATTCAACTGGCTGCTTAACATCTCCACTTGAGTGAATATTTGATATCTCAATACTGGATTTCTGAAATCAAACTGCCTGAGCCTTCCCTTCTGGCTTTCTTTTCCATGCTGATCACCACGAACTGTATTTACCCAGGTCAAAAGTTTTGACTCCTCTTTGTCCCACAACAACCAATTCATCAGCAAATCTTGTAATTGCTATCTTCAACATGCATACAGAAAACTAATAAACAAGTAAGGCAAGGTTACAGGATGCAAGATTAATATTCAAAAGTTATTGTCTTTCTTACATACCAGCAATAAATGATCAGGATGTGAAATAAAAAATGTATATGATTAGCAATCACATCAAAATGTGAAATACTTAGCCATATGTCTAAGAAAATATATAGGCTCTGTAAGTATAAAATTACAGAAATGTAATGAAAACAAAAAGATCTAAATAAATGGAGAGATATTCCATGGTCATAAACTGAAACAGTCACTATTATTAAGGTGTCAATTCATCCCAATTAATCTATAGATTCAACACGATCCCAACCAAAATACAAAGAAGTTATTTGGTACATATTTGCAAGTTGTTTCTAAAGTGTACGTGGTAAGACAAAAGACTTAGAATAACTAACAGAATCTTGAATAAGACTACAATTGAAACACTAATAATATCTACGTAAAGATTTACTATAAAGCTACAGTAATGAAGACAATGCTGTATTGACATAAGAATAGACAGAGAGATAAATTAGTGGGACAAACTAGATAGACCAGAAAGAGACCCACATACTTAGGGTCAAATGATCTCTGATGAAAGAGCAAAAGAAATTAACAAAGGGTAGAATTTTCAACTAGATAGATACTGTATGCCTTTCACAAAATTTAATTTAAATGTATCATAAAACTAAATGTAAATGAAAAATGGTAAAACGTCTATAAGAATACATAAGAAAAAAATCTGCATATTCTTGGGTTTGGCAATGAGTTTTTAGGATCCACACATAGAGCAAGAGCCATGAAAAAAATGCTAAAATTGAAATTTATTAAAAAGCAAAACAAACTTCTGCAAACAACTCAAAACAAACAGCTCAAAACTTAATGCAAAGCAACCAGTGCAATTTAAGCAAAAATGAATAAAAGATGTGGACACACTTTTCCTCAAATATATTTAAAGTGAAAAATTGACAAAACAATATCATTTTTCATTAAGAAATTGAAAGTTAAAGTTACAGTGATATACCACTACATACCTATTAGAATGGCTATGATCAAAAAAGCTGATAATAACAGAATCCAAAAGCTGGCATTACCAAATATTGGCAAAAATTTAGAATAACAGAAACTTTCATTAATTGCTGGTGCAGATACAAAATGGTACAGCCACTTTGGAAGACAGCAGTTTCCGACAACGCTAAACACTGCCTTACCCTGTGATCCATCAAACATGCTCCTAAGTATATACCAAACTGATCTGAAAACTTATGTTCCCAATTAAAAACTTGCACATGAATGTTTATAGCAGCTTTATTCTTAATTGTCAAAAGCTGAGAGTGATCCAGATGTCCTTTGTAAGTAAATGAATAAACAAACTATGGTACGTTAGACAATGGAATCTCATTTAATGATAAAAACAAAATGAGGTGTTAAGACACAGAAAGACATAGATGAATCTTAAGTGTGTATTCTATCTTAAGGGAGGAGGCTGAGATAATTCATTTAGTAATGAATTAGAGTCAAAGACATCAGGATGTCCTTAGATTGATAAAGATAAATATGGCCATAAACAGAAATATTTATTATACGAGATATTTATTTTATTTATTGTATGTGTGACTCACAATTTTGTGTGTGTGTGCACATATACACATATATGTGTGTATATATATATACATATACATATGTATATATATACATATATACACACGCACATATATAATATATATATATCCTCCTTTGTCAGCTGAACAGCTCCAGAAGCAATATATATCCCAGTAGCAATCAGCACACCTATTATACAGATTTTAGTTTCTAATAGCATTCTCTAATAATTTCGCTCCTTGGCAAAATGACTGATTCTATGACAAATAATAGATTAGTCTGGAACATTTTGTAGTGTCATAAAATAATTAAGTGCCCAGAGCACACAAACATGCAGGTACACACACACACACACACACACACACAAAATGATGAGTATATGGCAAGATGATACAAAAGCCAACTGAAAAAGCTTCCAATGGCAAAAACTGGGACAATTTAAGCAATAAAATAAAGTAGTACTGGATTATAAGCCAAAATATAAAATAAATATCCATGAATCAGTACTGAAATCAGTGATTGAATAAATATTAATGCATAGATGGAAAAAACAGATAATTTTCCCATGAAGAAGAATTCCAAATAATTTACTCTGCCTTCAAGGAAGGGGTGCAACACTCTCAGTTCCTTATGTGTGAGCACATACAGTGTTAGTGTTAAAAGTTTTTCACCGAGCCTTCTACATCATGGTGCAAAATACAAATCATTTATAAATGCAATGCCTTGGATAGACTACATAAACATTAGTCTTTCAAACATAGTCAATAACTTTTCTTTGTCCAAAGTCCTGTGGATTTGATGTGGCGCAACACAATTATGTTGATGTTGTCATTACTTAAGAATCACTTGTAGCAGATGACTGGCTAAAATATAAAATCATCCATATGTGGAAGATTGCAGGATGCCTCTTTGATGCTTACGCCAATGTATAAATTAGGCTTCCAATTTGGGAAATACCTCTTACTGCACTTCTTACCAGATCAACAATGCTTTTATCTTCTACTGGGGAATGAATATATACTTATTTTCACTTGAAGAATCAACTATTTCTCACTTTTAATCTATATGGTTTAGATGGCGTTGATTTCATCCCCTAATTTTAAATCTCATTACCTAATTTAGTATAATAGCAATAGTCAGCATTACAGGGATTGGTTCACAGAAAGGCAATGACTCAAGCCAGACCCAGGAAAACCAGGCTGGGAAATAAAAAAATATTTTTATGCTTGAGAAGACAAAGCAAGCTGTAACACTGGGAGAAATATACCTTAGAAGAAAACCACCTTAGGGGAAACAACATCAAAAATTGAAAAGGTACAGATTTGATACATGATTTAAGAATCTGGGTCCAGCTGTGCTTAAACCCAAAGAGCTCTGACTTCAGTTAGGAAAATCGTTCCCTTTTCATCTAATCAGCCATTGTGAGTTGGGTCTTGGTTTCTTGTCACCAAGAAGCTCTGCCAATGTCTACAAGTTTGTCCTCTCCGGCCCTTCTATGCTGCCAGCCCTTGGAGGGGTGGGAGAGAGGAAATATTTTTCTATTTTTGTTTAACTTTTGAAAATTTAAAGAAAGGGAATATTAAGCCTACTAGAAAAAAATTCCATTAAGAACTAATTTTTCATTGACTATGAAGGAATTTTTATATTATTGGGCCATGACTTAAAAATTATTCTTGTAGTAATTTAAACAACATGTTATTTGAAATATCTCATAGTTATCTGCTAAGCCAGCAATTCACCTAATATTGCCTCCAGCAGATGAGGTGCAAGCCAAGGCATTTTTAATGTATTGTCTGTTCTTGGGACTCTTACCTAGATGCCTAGATGATTTAGTCACTACACAGTACATAAAGGATGTAGTTCACTATGCAAAGACTAGTGGCATTGAAAAGGAAGCTTAAATCTAATACTCACTTTACAAAGAGTTTGTCCTTGAAGATTAATAATTATACCTTAATTATTTCTTTAGCCCCCTTAACACTGAGCTCCTACTCACCCTCTAAACAGAAAAAGTTCAGTAAATATAATCTGAGTGAAAACATAGTGAAAAATATATAACTGTAAATAGTTATATAATTGGAAGAATTTTATAGGAAGAATTCTTCCTTTAATTGGAATAATTTTAATCCTATAATTGGAATGATGAAAAATTGTTCCCAAGATCTATTATATTTACTGTTTGATCCATATTTCCTCATAAATATACAATAGCCCCAAATGTACAGCACTGAACCCAACATTAATTAAAAACATCATTCCCAGGTCTAGGAATCGAAGCCACTATGATTGTAAACTTTGAAATATACTTATTCATGTGATAGCTTTAGTAAAATATTCATGTTCCACAAATTCACAAATTCATGATTGGATGGGCTTGGTATGTAAGTGCTAATTGGTCCCTAGGGTGTTACTAAATATTTTTTAACAAATGGGGGTAACAAATGTTTATTGCATGTATAAACTGTGCTATTTGCTAAGATCTATGCAGTGAAGAATCTATAGCATATGAGTAAACTGAGGTTTAAGGAAATAATATATTGACATTAGTCACATAGACTCTGAAGTGGAATTGATAGTTGAACTAGAGAATCTATCTGAAGATTTATGCTGTACTGCCTCTAGTGGCATTTTTGGTGCATTCTAAATATTCTCTCAAATTTCGTGATACTGAGTTTCACCTAAGACTTTAGGAATCTCAAAATAAACAAACATTTGATGTCTAATTGGTACTGGGGCCAGCTTTAATAAGGCACCACTTTATTTTTTGACAGAAACATGGTGCCAATATGTGCTTTTAAAGAAATAGTTCCCCTGATTCTTCCCATTTATTCTACATCCTGCTAATATCAGGATGTAACTGCTTAATTATTTCTCATCTTTTTTACAGCATATTAATTTATAAACTGCATGTTAGCATGTTCATTTTCAAGAGACTTTAACATTTTTGAGGTGGGAACAATGTGTATTCCTTAATACATAAAGATAACATAGTAAGGACATTGCTTTAAATTTTATGGGTACAGTATATTGAATTTAATGGACAAATTAAATTATAGTGCAGTCACAAATATATTTATGACACATTTTATTTTTATTGACAATTCATATTGAGGACATAATTCAGAAACTAACCTTCCATGAAGTTTGTTAATTGTATAGTTTGATTTAACAGCTGCTTTATTTTTAATCACCAAAAACTGGAAGTGATCAAGATGTTATTTGCAATAACCAAGTCATGGGTTTTAATCATTAGCAGAAAGGGAAGAGTGGACTCTTGTTATTGACCATGAGCATCAATTTCTACTGAATTATGTGATTTCCTCCCCCACCTCCTTTCGGGGCTGAAATGCAAAAATGACACGTTCCTGCCTCCCTTGCTATAGTCTGGATGAATTTAAAATCTATCAGTTAAATATATTCCTAAAACTTTTTCAGGGCAGAAAGTAACCAGAGGCCATTTTTCTCCGTGCTTGATTTTCTCATATGTGCACATTTGCAGTGGTTACATACTAGCCCTTCTATCCTGTCGCTGACTTCATGGTGTGGGGCAGCTGTGGTGTTAACAGCTGGTGGGGCTACAGAAGTTCCTGACCTCTTGGCGGCAGCCACAGATTCTGGCACCTAGATCACAAGTTTGAATATACAACATATGGAAAGAAACAAAGTGTGTTTGAATGGTAGTTTAAGGCAGCACAAATAGGAAGAGAAAATTCATAAACCGTATGTGTGCGTGTGTATGTATAGAATCTTCATGTTTATGACAAAAGTTAATAAGTGAAAGAAAACAAATTTACATGTGAATAAAAATTGAAAATGATGGGATAGATGGCTGAGAATGTGGAACCACAATCCAAATATATGGTTAAGAAGGTGATTCATCGCTTGAGGTCAGGAGTTCGAGACCAGACTGAGCAAGAGCGAGACCCTATGTCTACTAAAAATAATAAAACTAGCCTGGCATGGTGGCATAGGTGCCTGTAGTCCTGACTACTCGGGAGGCTGAGGCAGGAGGATCGCTTGAGCCCAGGAGTTTGAGGTTGCAGTGAGCTATGATGATGCTACTGCACTCTAGGCCGGGGACAGAGTGAGACCCAGTCTCAAAAAAAAGGAAAAAAAAGGAAGGTGATTTATGGAGTTAACACAGTAACCAAGGATGATTGCATTATTGACACATTAGAATTAAAAATAACAAGACATTTAAATGTTAATATGCTTAATGTTTTTTAAGGTTCATATAATGTAAATTAATTTCATACATTGGGATTGTTCTGTAATTGTGTACTTTCTCTGCAGCAGTGTTTTTCCTTTGCAG
>NW_012148975.1:137950-142418 GCF_000956105.1 Propithecus coquereli
TGAAAAAGGGGTCCTGCATTTTTATTTTGCATTGGATCCTACCAATTATGTAGCCAATCCTGGATAAAGGATGTTTGAATAATCCCTCTATTCTGTCTTTCTTAAAGGAACTTGGCGATCTACTTTCTGTTTTCTCCATCAGCAAAAAATTCATAACCCTCCAGACGCTGTCATCCTCAAGATGTGATTTCCTAAGCAATTAAGTTAATCATATGGAATATTTATATTTTTGTCTCTATGTACTATTTTTTCTTACCCTGTATTCCTCCAATTTATTTTTATGACTCAAAATATTTCTGGAATTTAAAAATTGCTTTTATCATATACCAACAGTCCTCACTTGGCACCATTCTGGTATGCACAGATTTTAGTTGTAATACCATGTTTTAGTTACATAAAGGCAGTTCCCCAACATCAAAATTCAAATTTTAGCTAGCATGATCTGTAAACAGTGAGTAATTACATCAAGTAACAAACAGCACGGTTAGTACTACTTAAATAACAGATGTGACAAATCACATTAATGCTTCCAGAGTCTGTCAGTGATTGGTCACTGAGCATCTGTTATTCAGTTCACACACAGACAGCAAAGCATGCAACTGTGTTGCTTCCTGGTCTCCCAGTGATAAATGCATGTGATATTTTACTAAATGGATAATTGAAAGAGGGAACCAGCCAACAAAATAAAAGTGCAGCAAAGAAATGAAAAGTGATTAATTAAATGTAATTCAAACCAAGCATAAATGAACTCATAGAATAAACAGCTTAACTGGGGAATGTTCACATTGCAGCATTTGAGGGACTTTATATATGCAGCCAGAGGAATTTAGTGAAAGTGCGTTTATTTAACAAGTTTTCTCAATGTGATTAAGATCACCTTCTACATTTTGAAACATACATGATTACTTTTATGGTTTTGCACTAGTGTGCATTGTGAACGCTGCCTGTATACATATAAATTATTAATAAAATGGTCAGCATACTTTTATTAAATATTTCAAGCTACCGTAATTTTTAACACATTAATTTCCATGTGAGTTGTATTTAACTCATGCTAATTTTGAGCCTGGGGCCTCATGAAGCATAAGTAACTCACATGTCTCTTCACCTTGGGAGTCATGTGAACTATTTTTCAAGTTGCTTATAACTCACGCACAGAAAACAATAAAAAAAACAAACTTTTTATTAAATCTGACAGGATCATTTTGTTTTCAAAGTTTTTTATTCTATTTTTGTAATAAAACACAACGGCCCCAAGGAAAAAAAAATTTTTTTCTAGTGTGGCAGTTAATATGTTAAATGATTCATAGTGATTAAATTACATGAGCACGCATGATAATAAGCCAAGTGTGCATAAAGTATTGAGAACATTTAAAATTTAAATGTGCTTTTAGCTTATTATGAACTCTTAAGCACACCCATTTATTTATTTTCTTTTTTCAATTTTCTTTTTGAAATTTTTAATTATTGTGGATACATAATAGTTGTACATATTTATGGGGTACAACCACAAAATATGTAATGATCAAATCAGGGTAATTGGAGTAACCATCACCTCAAGCATTTATCACTTATTTGCTTTAGGAACATTCTAATTTCACTCTTTAGTTATTTCAAAATATACAATAAATTATTGTTAACTATAGTCATCATATTGTGCTACTGAATACTAGATCTTATTCATTCTGTTTAGTTGTATTTTGCACCCATTAACCATCTCCTCTTTATCCCCCTCTCACACTATCCTTCCCAGCCTCTGGTCGCCACCATTCTACTCTCTATGTCCCCTTCTAAAAGTTCATCAATTTGCCAATAAAAAAGCAACTGCAGATCAAAAAGCTATGACAGAGAGAAGATTGAGACAGGCGTTCACTAATGTAAAGGCGTCGTGGAGGAATTTTGGTGACGAGCAGTGGATCAAAGTTTATGGAGGGAAAAAGCAATGGCGGGGTGCAGCAGTTCTCACTCCGGGAGGAGGCTGGAGGAGTGGAGCGGTGGGGGCAGGTTCCCTGAGGACCTGGGAGACAATGCAGTCCTGGAACTGAGGGGAGTGGGGCACACAGAGCCTGGCTAGTTAAGGAGTCATTCATAGAAAAACCAGCCCGCAACTCCTCCCCTACTCTAAAGATGCAGGGCAACATGCAGTCAAGCATTTTGTTCATATATTCTATTTTAAAAATGAAACCACTTGTTTGGGCAAAACTGTAGATTTAATACAGGTTTTGATGGCCAAAAGTAAAGCCCTCTGTATTTGGCATGACAGAGCATGCATAGTGACCTTCTAATGTCCTGTCCGTGCACCCCAAATTAAAGCCCACCAGTTGACACGTCCTGCCCACAAACATGGAAATCTTATTCAGAGAATATATAAGAAAATGGAAGATTAATACAGAAAGTTTAGTATTTTCCTACTAAAATGCCAAAAAATGGAAACAGAGAGAAAGAAGTAAAAAAAATAACCAAAGAAATCATCATGCGAAGTTTCTCAGAGCTGAGGAAAAAATATAAATTGTCATATTGAGGGGCTCAAGAAGTGACAAATTAGATTAAACCCCTAGTTTAGCAAAATTATTAATAATTGCTATTTAGTTAACTAGTGTTGGTCATTCTAGTTTTATTAATGAAGGCTTGTAGAATTTAGGTAAATCAAACCATTTTGAAATCATATGACTATAGTATGAATTTTTAAAACTTTTAAAATAATATTGTATATATGTAAAGTATACAACATGTTTCAATGTACATGTACATAACATATACATAGTGAAATGATTGCTACACTCAAGCAAATTAACAAACCCATCTCCTCACATAGTTACCAGGTGTGTGTGTTGAGAGCACCTGAAATCTACTCTCTTAGCAAATTTTCAGTATATACAATACAGTATTATTCACTAAAGTCGTCGTGCTGTACATTCATCCTATGTAAACACAACTCTGTACCCTTGACCAACATTGCCCCATTTCTCTCTCCTACTGGCCCCTGATAACCACCCTTGTACTCTGCTTCTGCGAGTTCAACTTTTTTAAGAGTTCACACATCAGTTAATTATGAAGTATTTTTCTTCCTGTGTCTGGCTTATTTCACTAAGCATAATGTCCTCCTGGTTCATCTATCTTGTCACAATGGCAGGATCTCCTTTTTTAAGGCTAAATAACATTTCATTATATCTATATCTCTATATAAAATATACCATATGGTATATGTTTTACATATATATGAGAAATAATTTCTTTATCCATTCATCCATTGATGGGCATAGGTTGTCTGTATATCTTGGCCATTGTGAATAATGCTGCAATGAACATGGAGTGCAGACACCTCTTGGAGGTGCGGATTTTATTTCCCTTGGATATATACCCAGAAATGGGATTTCTGGATCATATGGTAGTTCTACTTTTAATATTTTAAGGAGCCACCATAATTTTTTCCAGGTAATGGCTGTAATGGTAATGGTAATGGCCAATTTAAATTTCCACCAACAATGTACAATGGTTTGCTTTTCCCTGAATCCTCACCAACATTTGTTATCTTTTTGACAATTGTCTTTTTGGTAATAGCCATCCTAACAGGTGTTAGGTGATATCTCATTGTGGCTTTAATTTGCATTTTCCTAATGATTAATGATGTTGAGCAAAATTTCTTTTGGCCAATTATATGTTTTCTTTGGAAAAATGTTTATTTAGGTCCTTTGCCTATTCAGTTTTGTTGTTGTTGTTATTAGATTGTGTGAATTCCTTATACATTTTAAATATTAACCCTTCATCAAATATATATTAATAGTTTGTAAATATTTTCTCTCAATCTATAGGCTGCTTTTTCATTCTGTCGATTGTTTCCTTTGCTATGCAAAAACTTTTTAGTTTTGATGTAGTCCCATTTGTTTATTTTTGCCTTTGTCGCCTATGCTTTTGGTGTCACACCCCAAAAAATCATTGCCAAGAGTAATGTCAAGGGGTTTTCCCCCATGTTTTCTTCCAGGAGTTTTATGATTTAGGTCTTACATTTAAGTCTTTCCTTCATTTTCAGTTTAATTTTGTGTATAATGAAAAATAATGATCCTAAAGACTACACACACACACACACACACACACGCACACACACATACAAACTGTTAGAATTAATAAATGAATTTAGTAAATTTCAGAATACAAAATCAACATAAAAATCAGTAGCATTTTAATACACTAACAATGAACTATCGCAAAAGGAAACCAAGAAAATGGTCTAATGTAAAATAGCATACAAAGAATAAATTACTTGAGAATAAATTTAATCAAGGAGATGAAAGATCTGTACACTGAAAACTATAAAACATTGATTAAAGAAGTTGAGCAAGGAAGACACAAATAAATGAAAAAATGACTAATATTCATGGATTGAAAGGATTAATATTGTTAAAATGTTTATACATCCAAAGTGATATACAGATTTCAACAAAACCACTATCAAAATTTCAAATAAATT
>NW_012148975.1:142623-143224 GCF_000956105.1 Propithecus coquereli
GCAGAGAGGGCATGCCACCTAGCTGTCATTTATTAACAAATTCAATTTCTCTAGGATTTTGTGAAATAATCAAGAGCAGAAAAGTAAAGAGAACATCATGCTTTTTACAAAGGGATCATTGACACTCTTTCCAATTCACAAGAGTAAGCTATGGCTTTAACCAAAGAGATGCCCCTCTTAGCTACCTCTCCCCGTCCTGTCCTTTCTAGCTGTCTTTCCTATATATGAGATTCATTAAAAGGACAGAAAAGACTTATCATTCTGTATAGAAGAGTATATCTATGATCATCAATATTTATATCAAGGTTCAAAAACTTACAAACTGTTAATTTTTTCAGCAGTATCTCAGCTTTAACGTCCTTTCTTTGAGTGACTATGGAATTCAAAATCTAAACTGGGACAATTTTTAGAGTAAAAGATTTTATTATGGATAATCACATCGAGATGACTAGGTTAACGAAGACTGCCTGAGCCACTAAAAACACACCACTCTGCCACTTGTCAATGTGCTAACTTATATTGTTATATGCAAAGGACCCCACAAGTCACTTTGCTTAGAAGGATTCAATGCTTGGTCTGATAATCTATTACTCTTGTCTTG
>NW_012148975.1:154579-155320 GCF_000956105.1 Propithecus coquereli
AACCTCTGTGGAAAGCAATATGGAGATATCTTAAAGAGATACAAGTAGAAGTACCATTCGATCCAGCAATCCCATTACTGGGTATCTACCCGAAAAAATACATTTCAATTCAATAAATTTCTCTGCAAATTAACCCAATGAATTACATTAATATCCACAAAATCTTTAATATATTCTCCTACAGATACATTTTAAATTGTTTCTAATTTTACTTTTTTACAGATATTACCCTGTGTATATTCTTGTGTATGTTTCCTTGTGTCCATGTGTGAAATATTCTCTAGGCCATGCATTTAGAAGTGGAGATACCGAATCATAGGAAACATGCATCTTTATGCAAGATAGCGGTTTAATTGCTCTCCAAAGCGAGGGCACTGATCAGTATCTCTCCATGATAAGAGCATCTTCACCCAAACATCGTATTGTTAGATGTCTTAATTTTATTCATCTAATGCCAATATGACAGGAAACTCATTTGCATTTACCTAATCACTGGTGAAGTCAAACATGTTTTCATGTTTCCTTGACTATTCAGGCATTTTATTCTGAGAATTGCATTTTCATGTGTCTTTTATTCATTTTTTTATTATTCGTTTGCCTTTTTTATTGACTTATTTGAGCTCTTTATAACTTGGATTCTAATCTGATGGCAGATTTTTAGTTATTGTAAATATTTTTCTCCGTCTGAGGCTTGTCTTTTGATTATTTAAAAACAATTTTGGGAGGCATCCATCACCTCAA
>NW_012148975.1:156870-160165 GCF_000956105.1 Propithecus coquereli
TTTATATACGTTATAGATGTGTGCGTATATACATATAAATGTGTGTGTATATATATACACACACACATATATATATAAAACTTACTTTTGTTCACTCAACAGTATCAGTATCATATAATCACATAACAGGGCAAACCTAAAGGATTTCTGGATGTTTTATTTGTTTCCGAGTTGTCCTTTTTTTTTTTTTTGAGACAGAGTCTTGCTCTGTTGCCTGGCTAGAGTGCATGGTGTCAGCCTAGCTCACAGCGACCTCAAACTCCTGGGCTCAAGCGATCCTCCTCCTGTCTCAGCCTCCTGAGCAGCTGGGACTACAGGCATGCGCCACCACGCCCAGATAATTTTTTCTATTTTTAGTTGTCCAGTTAATTTCTTTCTATTTTTAGTAGAGACAGGGGTCTCGCTCTTGGTCAGGCTGGTCTCGGACAACCGACCTCAAGCTATCCTCCCCCCTCGGCTTTCCAGAGTGCTAGGATTATAGGTGTCAGCCACTGTGCCCAGCCTACTTCAGAGTTTTTAATAGATTTAATTTATATTTGAATTATCTGAGGAACAAAAAACCTTAATATATAATTCACACTCATATTCTAAAGACTATGAAGATTTAAAGACATTCTATCTAAAATTAATTTTATCTACATTTCAGCATAGACATATAGACATAAAATTGATTTCATTTTGTTAAAAATTTCCTCTTAACACTTATATATAGATAATGAATGAGATTCAAAAAAGTAAGGTTATTTTAAATGTTCAGTTTGATAGAAAAATCAAGTACTATATACACCAGTCCTAGCTTTGCACTTAAGCAAGGATGCGGTTTCCACGTGGACAAGTTTCAGTTAACACTGTACCGTCAGAAGTGAGGACTGCTTGTATAACAAAAGCAATTCTATCTAAAAAGATCATTCCTCAGTATTCTTCATTGTAAGTAATATTTAGTATTTCATCTTAACCACTCTGTGGACAATGCTCCGTCAGTAGCTGAAATGTACAAAACCAGAGAATTTTGGCTGAGAAATGGGCTTCTCTTCCAAATAGTCTCCAGGAACTGCTTTCTAGAAAGTTAGAAAAGTAAAGTCCACTTAGAATAAGATGATTCAGTAAATGAATAGTTCAATTGGGTAGATGGTAGATAGGAAATCAGTTCACTTTCTTTAAGAGTTGACAAATCAAATAATTTTATTAGCGTTATTAAAAGTTTTATTAAAATAATATATCCACCTGTACTTCATGATTTATATCAGCACCGTGAGGACAAGTAAAGCAGAATTTTAATTTTTCTAATACATGAATATATTTTCATTTTAAGGATTAATATAGTGTTGATATTAAGCATAGCTTCCTCTAAAATCATATTTAAGTATTTGTAGATATTTGGAAACATATATCCCATAATTAAGTTATTGGTATTTAAATTTAGAAATATGATTTTTTTCTGATATTTATTGCCTTAGATTATAAACAGAAACTCTTTTAAGTAACATGATGGACCCTTTTTGTGAATTGTTTAAAGATTTATATAAAACACTTTCCGCAGCAGAACAGTGCATAAGACTCTGGACCACAGGAAAGTGAAGTACCAGCAAAAAATATCTTAACTTCTCCAAGGATCCAAGATATGCCAGATATCTCAGAATGGTTCAAGTGCTAAGCTCATTTGGTCCCTCTCTCTGTCTAGCAGCCTCATTTGAAATTCTTAATGCTGGAGGTCTCCATTGTTATTTTTTCAGTCTGAGGAAACTGCTAAACCGAGTGACCAAATTTTCTACTCTCTTACTTCTTTTCTATTTTAATTAATACCCTGGTAAAAAGTACCCAGAAATCAAATTTTTCTAATTAAAATTGATCACATATTTCAAATTAACATAGTTTAATACAGATTTATATAAATTTTCTTGTTTTACCCAGTTAACAATGCAAATCTTGGATGTATCAGAAAGAAATGAATGTAGACTATTCATTTGGTAAATCATTTGATTTTAGTTTAATTCCCTTATGCTAGCACAAATAGTGTTTTTTCAAATTTTTTTCTCTGATGTTCAACTATTTCTCTTGGTTTTAATTTTGTTGTTTTATAAAGTCTTGGCTCATCTATACCCCAGAGAGTGTCTCCTGTTTGCATAGTGACTGTGGACCTGCTATGACCCCAGAACCAGAAAACTTGCCAGCCTTATGGCTGCAACTGTATCTTCCCCACAAGTTTTGAACCCGAGCCGGTGAAGAGCTGCTCTTCCACATTTGCCCTTCTTTGGGTGCTCCCCCTCAGCCCTGGGGTACTTTGTACCATGTCTGCCTATCTTCCTAATTACCTTCCTATTCTGCAATTTAATAATTATTTATATTAAATTTCCCCTGCTTAAATGTTGTGTGGCTCTGTCTCTTGATTTAAGTCCAGACTGATAAACTCCTATTTTTTCTTTAGAGAATGCAGTTTGCAAGACTTTATTCAATGAGGTAAAAAACTGACTTTAATCTATCTGCACAGAAGTATTATCTAGGTGCCTTTAACAGTTATTATGTTGTTTTTGTTATAGTAGGTAAATTCCCCCAAAGAATCAATGTTTTTAAATCCTAAATTGTTCCTATAAATTGACAGAAAGTTGCCCTCACATTAGCAATAACGATACCCTTGGCAAATGATATATAAATGAAGAAAAATCTGATAATCATTACCATTACAAAGCCCAGAGACAGCGCTCCTATAACTGTACTAAAGATGATAACATCTCCTTTGTACCTTCTGCAGTCTCTTTCCTGTATAGAACTAAGGCATTTCAATGAGAATTCAGAACCATGACTAATTATTTTGTGTGGCTAATGAATAACTTTCCACTGTCCTCAATAGATGATGGTTCATTGCAAAGGGTCTAAAAGGCTGTCACCCTGTCTAGGGGCATGAGTAACTTTGAGTGGAACAGACTTCTAAGGATATTATAATAGTTCCATTAATAAAGATTGGATTCAAAGTGGTCATCTAGAACTTGTCATCACTTTCTCTGACATAGTGAATGATACAGCCCAAGTTCTAGAAGCAGCACAAACCAATTTTAATACCTTAAGATAAGTATAAGGAAAATAAATTAGTCTTGGATTTTTTTTTTTTGTCAACCAGAGAGAGTCTATGCCATTGCTAACAATTCAGGTGAACGTACAATATGAATAATCCATACATAAATTTAGAGAAAAGAAAACCTAGTTATATAACATAAGACATCACAGGGACTTGCTTTCTCTGCAAGGAAAATCTTGGGTCATTGTTCCAAAATGTTTTCTATTCTCTTTTTATAATTCT
>NW_012148975.1:161280-162059 GCF_000956105.1 Propithecus coquereli
CATTTTTTATATAATAGAAAAATATTACTCAATTAAAATGTAAACAACTTAAATATCAGTGATGACTCCAAAAGAAATATTATAGACTAGTAACTAACGCTTTGCTAATATTGGGTATTGTGGCGCTACTCTGTTCTCATTGCATGAGCTTTTAGACCATGCATTATAGAGTTCATGGCCATTTTCTGCTTGTGAATGAGAATGTGTACTTGTGAAAACACGGCATGTAAGGTATCAGAAATACATACATTAAAATATGTCAGTTGCTGAAAAATGATGCTTTTATTACTGAAGAAAGTTACCTTTAGACTTGACTATGTTTAGCTCTGGGACAAAACAAATGTTATGCTTCTAATTTAATGAAAGAGTAAATATGGTTATTTTAAAAACTGTTTAAAATTAGATTAAATTCTATGTTTATAAAACATTACATGAGACCTCACTGCATTATCCTTTTTATTAAATTTATGGCTATATATTCAAAATCTTAGGCTTTTTTAGTAAAAAAGTTTACACACACTTATAAAACAATATTCAGATTTATTCAGTATATATCTCCTGCTGTGTCTGGATATATGTTAGGAGTTTCAGTTATAAATAAAAAAGACCTCTTTTAGAATGGGTGACTTCTAAGCTGAGCTTCAAATCAATCTTCAGTGGTAAGAGAAAGAGAAAGACTGTCAAAACTAGCAAATAACAATGCAGGATGCCAGGTTAAATTTGAAATCAGGGAAACAAAGGTAATTTTTTAAAAATAACTTTATCCAGGCCGGGCACCA
>NW_012148975.1:174315-176837 GCF_000956105.1 Propithecus coquereli
TAAAAAGTAACAAATTTTTCATTAAATTAGAAAGGATCATTTTTTTTCAAAGTTTTTATTTCATTTTTGTAATAAAACACTGTGGCCCCAAGGAAATTTTTTTTCTTGTCTGGCAGTCAATGTGTTAAATAGAAGTCTCATCAGAAATTCTGAAAATGTAACTGTCCTTTCCCAGCTAGTAGGTCTAGCTTTAAACATATAATACTGCCTGGATAAAAGCTGTAGACCACTTCTTTGGGTAAGGCGCACCTCGTCATTCTTGGAGTTCCACAAAGAAAAATACAATTATTGGTGTATGATACACTTAGCACTAAACGATTATTTTAACTAACATCCACAGCTTCTATGGGCTAATAAGGCTCCATCCAACTATACTGTCAAGGTCAAAATCAACTAAGTAAGGAAATTTATTTCGCTGAGGCTATTGCAATAGGGAATGTACCTCAGATTCAAAGATCACAGTGTCTTAGCAGGGAGATTTTATCTGAGACTTTATAGGGAGGAGTAGAGAAGTTAGAGGTAGGATGCTTTACAGTTAGTGTCTAAGTCAGTTCTGACTGCTATAATAAATTGCCATTTAATGGGTGGCTTAAACAGTTTCTCACAGTTCTAGAGGCTGAGAAGTCCAAGATGAAGGTGCCGGCAGATCTATTGTCTGGTGAGGGCCCGCTTCCTGGTTTGTAGATGGCTGTCTTATCCTTGTATCCTCACACGGCAAAGAGGAGAGAGAGGAAGCAAGCTCTTTGTGTCTCTTGTTTTAAAGGCACAAATCCCATTTATGAGGGCTCTACCCACGTGATCTAATCACTTCCCAAAGGTCTCGCCTCCAAATACTATTGCATTAGGGATTAGTTTCAAGACACAAATTTTCAAAAGGCACAAATATTTTGTCCATAGCATTTGAGATTGCTTTGTATGCAGAAAATGTCTCAATCATTTAGCTGTAGAGGAGATATTTATCTCTAAGTCTAGTTTCATGGGGCACAGTTCTAATCTCAGGTCGTAACTTGATAAGACAAAAAATAGGGAGTTTGATGTTCTTTAGCCTTGTCATTAGGCAAGGAAATGGGGATATAGGAGAAGGCTTGGATAACTGGGAAATGTATACTCCCAGATCTTTCCAAGATTTTTACACTGGATCTCTCTTCCTAGTTACCCAATGTAAACATTTCTCCACTTTGAGGTTGGGATTCTTAGATACCATCAGATAGTCAAGGTAAATTTTCAAGATTATGGAAGGAAAGTTACTGCTCCTTTACTATAAAACTATTGTTCTTCTGTTCTGTTCTGAGATTAACGCTTCTGTTCTCAGATTAATGCTATTACTAGGAGAAAAATGAGGATGGGCAACAGAAACCCAGAAGGATTCATTAAGGGAAAATGTATCAGACTTGGTGATATGGGGAAGGTAAAGAAAGATGACTTACCACCAAAAGAATCCTAAAACTGAATTGATAAGTAGTTCACTCAAGGAGCTATGTTATGAGAAATCCCATAATGGAAAAAACAAAAATATTGCAATTAACTTAACAAACCAAGTTGAAAGCTAATCTTCAAGTAGAAGTCAGGAGTGTATTGTAGTAATGATAACGTCTCTACTTTCAGCCCCTTGGGGGAATTCTCCCTAATTACTTTTTGTAGTGTAAACATTTAATTATACTTGGTAAGTGAAACTCTTCCAACATAAAAGACAGCAGACCAAAATTCAAACTCTATGAGGGCAATTGTTTGCATTTTGTTCACTGTAGAATACTCAATGCCCAGAACAATTCTAGAATATGGAAGGTACCAAATACATAATTATTGAATGAATGAATGAAGAATAGAATGAACCAGTGGGTGCCAAGAAACTCAGTCCATTTCCAAAGAACTCAGTTCTTAAATTGATGCCAATGATATTCTTTAGTCTTTTCGTTCACCAAATAGATCCTTATTCTATAGATTCACAAAATGATATAGGATATATCAATATATTTTGGGAATACCTTTCTTTTATTTCCCCTTTCTAAACATGAGTGTCTTTCAATTGTCCTTTTTTCTTCCATCTCCTACATCTTTTCTTCTTTTCCTGTCATTTTAAGATCACAGGCTATCTTTCATTCCTTTATGTGTTGATGTAGCACCAAAGATCCTCTCAATCTCTTTCCTTGTTATTTAGTCTGCTTCTATACAACACCACATTCTACTTTCTGGAGAAATATATTAAGTTCAATAGGCTCACATATACTAAGCAATTGTTGAGCTATGTATCCAAAACCGATACAAAACAGATGAGTTCACCATGAAAACATTTGTCTCTGGCAGTGTCTGACCTAATACTGATTAGAGTAAAGATGTGGCTACCATAATCAAGAATCATTTCTATGATTATTTTTATTCTAAATATACAGTACTCGCCAGGACACAATAACAATAATTAGAATAAACCAAAGGGTTATTTATAAACATTTAACACATATATGCATCACAGGTATCAAGGTAGCAAATGTAACTACATATGATGTATGAAAAAATATACAGTG
>NW_012148975.1:177272-180113 GCF_000956105.1 Propithecus coquereli
ATTTCGAGACAAATATATGTGTGTGTTTACATCTAAAAAACAAGTATTTACTACATAAATCACGAAATTAAAATTTTTAAGAAACACTTGTAATTACAAGGATTAATTCTGATTATTTTTTATTTCATCACTGCCTGGTATATAGTAAGTTTTCAGGAAATTCCCTGTGAACAAATTAGGTAGCATCAATTCTAGCTTCCTGTTGCTTAGAAATTCCAGTTATTGACAAGTACATGACTCGAAAGGAAAAGAATCAGCGAAAAGGATGTAGTAGTTGAAAAGATAATAATTCTGCCACCGTTTTGAAAAGGACTGATGAGCTCTCCCTACTGCATCACGGAGTCCTCAACTCCAATTATTGAACTACCTATTTCTCATCTGTTCCCTGGACAGTGATAGAAAAGTTTTAAGTACATGGACTTTAGAATCTTCTTTTTCAATACTATATATAAGGTAACATGTTTTTGTTGTTGTTGTTACTCATCGTTTTCCATCAAATAGATTATCTTGTTAAAAAAATTATTTTGACTTTGATTAATTTTTCATGCTTTCTTCAGTCATTCCGATTAATGTGTTTTCTTTCTTAAACCATCCAGTAACATACTTACAAGCATTAGTAGGATAATTTACCAAAATAATGAACTTTATCTTTTATGTGTTGCTTCTTATTTGTTTCTTTTTTAAAGATTACCTTTATTTCCAAACTCTGTAGACACATTTATTAATGCTGGGGAACTTGAACAGCAACATCAGTCATGAAGAATAGAAAAATACAGTATGTGTAGAATAAGACTATTATTTACTGATTATCATTTAATCTCATGAAATATTGTGATTATCATGTTTTAAAACTATGCTAAAATATGTCCCTTAATTTAACATATAGAGCTTTCTAACACCTTTCACTCAAATCCTATTACTGTGACTTGAAGCTGCTAGGAGGAATTCAGTAGGCTTTACGGTTTAGGACAACATTGAAATTTTCAATTTTTTTATCCTTTTTTGTAGATCTGGGAAGAACATTACAAAGAGTAAGGGATTTGCAATTTACTAGGAAAGATCTCAACTAAGTGACAAAAACAAGTTATTCTCTTGTGATTTGAAGAAATAAAGTGGATTTTATTCACTAGTCCTTTCTCCCTCTGTATTGACTTTACAGGATTATATTATTTAAGATAGAGTGGTGTTATTGTAAGGTGTTCTGATAAGCTCTTTCTCTGGAGTTTACTCCCCGAGAAGGAATATATATTTTACTAGTTTCCCAGCATGTTCTTTAAAATATAAGATAAATATAAGTCTAAATTCAAAAGACATTTTAACTAAAATATCAATCAGTCCTGTCAAACATCTTGCTAGAATTCTCAGTGCTAAGATTTGTGCTTTAATGGGAATCAGCTGAAGCAGGTCTACTGAGTATTACACTATTTATCCTGTTATTATTCTCAAGAGTTGCTTTATTGGTAAGACTGTTATTTTCCTCTTTAATTTTCAACCAGCTCTTTAATGATCTCAGTCTCTCATTCAATTTTGTTAATGAAGGGCAAAAGGCAAGGAAAATGAATTTCCCCATAATCCTTCACTCTAGCCTCTGGTGAATTGACTTTCCCCGTATTCATTGAAATGTGTTATCCCATTTATCTAGCGATGCCAAAGACTTGCAGAAGGGTCTGCATCTGAACACGACTTGGATAAACATGAGCTAATAACCCAAATCAAATGACTTTTCCTTTGCCCTATAGATAGAATTTATTAATATTAAATGGCCTTTTCACGTTTTGAGGACATTAAAGTAGAAGAAAACAGACAGGTGCCACAGGGAACCTTTAAAAGCATAGATAAATAAAGTAAAGCTACTGTCAGAAAAGATTCTGTTTTACTTTGAAAAGTAAAGTCAGGAACCAAAAAGACCATGTGTCTATGTATGTGTATAGTATATATGGAACTAACGTTTGCTGGGAAAGTATTATGCGCCAGGCACTAGTCCTGTGTGGAATGTACTTATATTTTATCATGTAATCCTCATAGTCATCCCTTTAAGAAGTGTGATTAAAAGAAGCATATACTCAAAGAAAAAAAGCATATACTCATGGGAAAGGAAACTGTCTTTGTAAGCATGAAGCAGCTATAAAGCTGCCTTTTCTTTTCTATTGTCTCTCAGAACCTTAAACAGATTAATACAGAACAGAGGAGGATGCTTTGTGGAAACTTGATGATGACTAAATATAAACATGTTAGATTGTGTTCATTTCTTTTTGCTTTGATGATAAAATAACACAAAACAGTAGTCCTGGTTCCAGGTCACCAAGCTCAGAACTATTAGGAAAAATTGTACAATTTTGCATCCCAGTTGCTTGAATCATTTTCTGCATTTAGTCTCAGGCTGCTAATGGCCGGGGAGACAAATTGTTCATGCGGCTTGAAGAAATGAGGACTTGGTTTTCTATTGTCAGTTTCCTCACTAGATATGGGATTGTGCAAGAATGGGATTCAACTACTAAATTGATTGATATCAATGGTAGTTGTGGATTAAAGTGAAATCCGAACACTGACAAGAGTTTTTTAACAAAGAAGGTTTATCTGAGGGATGAAGTAGGAAATCATCATAACTAGGATATCCAATAGAGAGATTAGCAACACTCTAAACTAAAGGGAGCACAGTTGTGGGTGATGATGTTTAACACATTCACTGCCATGTGAGTTGTATTTAACTCATGCTGGTTTGGGGCCTGGGGCCTTGTGAAGCACATGCGATTCACATGTCTCTTTACCTTGGGAGCCGCATGGCACGCAGGCAACTCATGCTGCCATGCTGTAGCATACGTGTTATGTGATGGGTGGCCC
>NW_012148975.1:184408-186555 GCF_000956105.1 Propithecus coquereli
ATATATTTTATTAGCTATCTGTTGCTGTGTAACAAATTACTTCAAAACTTAGGTGCTTAAAACAACAAACATTTCAACACTTATTATTTGCCCCAGTTTCTGAGGGTCAGGAGTCCAAGCATGACTTATCTGGGTGGCTCAGTGTTTCTCATGAGGTTGCACTCGAGCTGTCAGTCAGGGCTGCAGTCATGTGAAGAGACTGGACAATCTACTTCCAAACTCATTCCTGTAGCGGATGGCAAGAGTCTGCAGTTCCTCCCTAGGTGGGCCTCTCCGTAGAGCTGTACACATAACGTGGATGCTGGCCTACTCCAGAGTCAGTGATGAAGGAAGAGAAAGTGAATGAAAGAACAAACAGCAAGAGAGCCCAAGGAACCCGCACCACACACACAGTCTTTATAACCTAACCTTGTAAGTAACATAAGACTACTTACGCCCCATCTATTGGTCACGTATCTTGGTGTAATTTGGGAGAGGAATAGTATAAATACGGGGTGGCAATGGGAGATGCGTCTTGGGGACTGACAGATGTCTCTAGCTCTATGTCCTCTTCATACTCAGTTTTATTATTCTTATGCCAAGTTCAATATTTCTGTTTCTGCAATGGAAAATACAGATTTTCGCATCTTTCTACTCACCAGATTTCCTTTCTGCACTTCTCTTCTGTCTGTCCTTCCTTTCTTTCTTCCTTTGGGTCAACACATGTCATGACCACCCAAAAGTGAAATGAGTGTAAAAGAATAAATATGTAAGAAAAAATCTGATTTCTCGATTAGGATATTATCAAAACTTTTGGAAATAGAATGTCACAGGAAACTGTTTTTTATTCACTGATACAACAGAGTCTTCTCCATATTAAGAGCAATATTTAAAATAAAAGCCTTCCCTGATTTCTAACTTACTTTCAGTAAATCCATGACAATCTCCACTTGCTAAGGATCTAGGTAGGAGGGCCAGGGTCTCTTTAGAGGGTAAGTTTGTTAGAGATGGAGCAGTCGTTATGGGTACAGTGAGCATGCCAGAGTTAGGAGAGTAGGGGCAGTGGTAGAAAACTTTTGAAGTGTGAATTCTATGTGAAAACAGCTTTAGTAATGTTTTTTAAACAAAATTGTGAAGTTGATAGGATAGTAATAATAAACAGAAGGAACACAGAAAGGACAAAGAAAGTCCTTCCTTTAAAAAATTAATAAATTGAATTTGAAAGTGCTTACTGGTTGGCAAGTTATTTCCATCAGCTTTCAGTAGAGGTAACCTAACCACTGTACATACTTCAACCACAAAAGAATTTAACTCATGAAATTTCATGATAACAAATTCATTGCAATTTGTCAGACAGAAAAATCTATTCTCCCCAGAATGACTCCCAGAATCTTTTAAAACTAATGCAGCAGAGGAACATATACCTGAGACACAACTAAGAAGGTATCAGAAAGCTACCACAGAAACTTATGAGTTTAAAAATTCACCACTGAGTTTGTGATTCAACAATGTGAAAGATGGAATGGTTGCAGCTGTCAGTAAAATTGCCTCTAAATAGCTAGGAAGTTAGAGACTGAATACTTCAATGATATGTCAACAATCCCTATATACACACAATATTGCAGGCAGAAAGTATTCAAAAATAAAGTAAAGACAACTTTTGTTTTATATCCACATTTTAAACCTCATTTGAGTGTGCACAGACTCCAGTTCCTAATACACATCAAGGACCTTACTTACATGGACTCGATGTTTGTGTTTTCCCCTCCTCCAAATTCATATGTTGATATCTTAACCCCCAATGTGATGGTATTAGGAGGTGGGAGCCTTTGGAAGATAAGTAGATCATAAAGGTGGAGCTCTCATGAACGAGATTAGTGCTTTTATAAAAAGAGATCCCAAGAGAGAAGGATCACTCTTTCCACATGTGAGGGCACAGCAAGTAGAGGGCAGTCTGGAAATCAGGAAGATGGCCGTCACTGGACACTAGATCTTGGACTTCTCAGCCTCCAGAACTAAGAAAAATGAATGTTTGTTGTTTAAGCATTTCCTGTTCAAGTAAGTGATCTTTTCTCTGCAGCCTCTTTCTCTGTGAAAATTTCCTTTCCCTGCATTGCTCTAGAGTTAGGTAAAACATACTCCATATCTTTGAACCATGCTTTGGTAGT
>NW_012148975.1:190525-191758 GCF_000956105.1 Propithecus coquereli
CACAATTGCAAAGGTGTGGAATCAACCCAAGTGCCCATCAATTCATGAATGAATTAACAAAATGTGGTATATGTATACCATGGAGTACTACTCAGGCACAAAAAAGGATGAATTAATGTCTTTGCAGCAATTTGGATGGAACTGGAGATCATTATCCTCCTCAAGAATGAATAAACAAACACCACATGTACTCTCTAATAATTTGAAACTAATTGATAGGCACAGAGAGAAGTAAAAATCATTGGAAGGAGAGAAGGGGTGGAGGGGGTGTAAAAATCTACCTAATAGGTACAATGAACACCCTTTGGGTGATGGGCACACTTATAGCTTGACTTAGGCATATAAAAGCTTTCCATGTAACACAAACTTTGTACCCCCTTAATAGTTTGAAATAAAATATTTGCATAAAAAAGGTGGAAAGTGAAGAGTGCTCTGAAAGGGGTACAGAAAAGAGGCTTATTGAACAATTAGTAAATGTCCCATTAATAATAACACAATTAAAACTTGGTCCATAAAATAAATGTTGTGAATTCAGCTATGCAGAGTAAATACTAGTTTTGAAAATAGAAGGAAAGTTATCACTACAAAGAAGGAATAGGAAGCCTCTTGAAGGGAACTTCATTTATTAGTTTACCAACATTATTGGAGAATTTTTTTTAAAAAATTTATATTTGGCATTAGATTGGCATTTGGGTGTATTCAAACATAAAGAAAAGCAAAGTGTCTAATTACATGGAAATTGCAGTCAAGTGAGAGCAGAGTATGATACTTGGGTTAAGATTAAAATACGAAAGAAGAAAATTAAAGAACACAAACAAAAAGATGATACTATTTAAATATAACAGACACTAAAAGAAATGTAACGTCATCTAGTAATTTTATTATCACTCATCAAAGTATTCCAGAGGTAAGAAATAATGGGTGATGAGACCTAGATACAGTGTAAAATTATGTAAGAAGAAAATCAGTAAAATGATACTAATTTGTATAAATTTATCAATAGAATGAGCAAAAGTGAAGAAAAAACTAAGGGGGATGAGAGAAATGATAGAATGTTTTGAAATTTAAAATATCATACTAGGTGGCCATATTAACAGAATACTAAAACATTAACAGGATATCAACTTTTTAGTTCAAAAATATACTCAAAATTGAGGGTTTAAGAAGTTTCATTAACGTGAAGCAAGACTTACTCATTGGTAATTCATTAATGAAGTAATTTTTTAAATTATA
>NW_012148975.1:191808-193765 GCF_000956105.1 Propithecus coquereli
AGGGTTTATTTCCTCATGCAATAGCAAGTATAGGAAAAATCATTCAGGGGTGGTGTCTCCATCCCCCTCTGCCATTTTTACCATATGACTTTTTTCCCTCACAGTTGTAATCTGGCTGCTCCCCTCTTGATTATCCCATCTGTCTTCCTTACAGGAAGCCAGGAGAAGGACAGATGATGAACAGCAAAGTGTAGGAGGTAAAGGGAAAAGTCAGCCGAACCTGACCTCTTTTATTAATAAGTAATTTGTCCAAAAGCCCAGCAACTTTGCTTATATAGTCATGTGCTGTGCAACAATGTTTAGGTCATGGATGGATTGCATATATGATGGTGGTTGTATAAGATCTTAATGATGCTGAAAATTTTCTGTCACCTTGTGACATCATAGCCATTGTAACATCGTAGCACGGTGCATTCATAGTGTATTTGTGGTGATGCTGGTGTGAACAAACCTACTGCTCTGCACATACAATCGTGCATAGTACATATACTTAATAATGATAACAAATGACTATGTTACTGGTTTATACATTTACTATACTATACTTTTTATCCTTATTTTAGAATGTACTCCTTCTATACTATACTTTTTATGCTTGTTTTAGAATGTACTCCTTCTACTTATGGGAAAAGAAAAAAAGTCAACTGTAAAATAGCCTCAGGCCGGTCCTTTAGGAAGTATTCCAGAAGGCATTGTTTTCATAGAAGATGACAGCTCCATCCATGTTATTGCCCATGGAGATCTTCCAGTGAGATAGAATGTGGAGGTGGAGGATAGTGACATTTAGGATTCTGACCTCATGTGGGCCTAGGCTAATGTATGTGTTTGTGTCTTAGTTTTTAACAAAAACTTTAAAAGCTAGAAAAAGTAAAAATTTTAAAAATAGAAAAATCTCATAGAATAAGGACATAAAGACAGACTATTTTATGTACTACAATATGTGTATGTTTTAAGCTAAATGTTATTACAAAACAGTGAAAAAGTAATCTAAGGTTAATTTATTATTGAAAAAGTAAATTATTTTTATTAGTTTAGCATAGCCTAAGTGTACTGTGATTATAAAATCTATAGTAGTGTACAACAATATCCTAGGCCTTCACATTCATTCACCATTCACCCACCGATTTACCCAGAGCTACACCAGTCCTGCTATCTCCATTTATGGTAAGTGCCCTATACAGGTGCACCATTTTTCATTTTTCATACTGTATTTTCACTATACCTTTCTTATGTTTAGATAATGCTTAGATACACAAATACTTACCATTGTGTGACAATGCCTACAGTCTTCAGTACAGTCACATGCTACACAGGTTTGTAGCCTCAAAGCAACAGGCTATACCCTATAGCCTAGATATGTAGTAGGCCATACCATCTAGGTTCATGTAAGTGCACTCTATGATATTTGCATAAAGATGAAATTTCCTAACAACACATTTCTTGGAACGTAATCTTTGTTGTAAAGCAATGCATGACTGACTGTACCTCGTTCACCAGGATTACATGTCATGCTACAGGCTACACATGAAAAATATAACCAATGATGAGACACTTAAGAAACTTATAAATGATTGTTATCTAGTGTGAAATAGCGGAAGATTTTTACTAAATTATGATACAAATGATTATCCTAAAATGTTAAGTAGATAGCTTTCTAGGACCTTGGTTTCCTGACTGTTTTCACTGGGTACACTTCTACTCTGTCAATATCAAGGTTCTTGTAATCAAGCAAAAGGGAAAATAGATTTTGTTACCTCTCTCTTAAACTCTTATAGTATTGGGATGATCCCAAAGCATAGTGGCTAATCCAGTATTATTGACTTATACTCCTCTTGTTAGGACAAAAAAAAAAAAAAATCAAACACTATTAAAAACCCCAAATGTTATTCCCAAATCCCCATTCTGAGACTTGCTTTTAAGAAAGTGTGTATAGTCCATACTCTACTATACTAAATTT
>NW_012148975.1:193815-195217 GCF_000956105.1 Propithecus coquereli
TAACTACTATTGATTTCTGTTTATATAAATTTGCATTCATTTATACATTTTGAAATAATACATATAGTATTATCTTTACATCTTGTTTTAACACACAAAATTTTAGAAAAATTATAATGTCAAAAATGGCTTTATATTTGTGTCATTCAGCTATTAATGATTTCAGAATAAACCTATGTTAAAATATTTTCTTCATAAACACAAATTTGTAAGGTCAGTATAGTTGCAAGAAAACATTTGCCGACAACGTCAAAATTAATTATAAATAGGAGAATGGCATTTCCTTTGTGGATGATTTCTTATATTATCCTACATTTGCAAAAGAGCCATCAAAGAAAACTGCTCATTAATTTTACATTAAGAAATTTTCCCCTGAGTCCTTGCTAATTTCTTTTTGACAGATTCAGTCACAATTCCCATAAGGTGGCAGAAAATGTAAGTCAAAAATGAGATAATGCCATTTGGGTTCTTATAAATTTCTTCTCAATCAACCCTTTTGTAAATATTTCACTAACTCTATCTCATCTTCAACATTAAGGAGAAACAGAAGGAAAATAAATGTGCTGTGTTGCACTGTATACTTGGCTTATAAAAATAAATTCTCACTTATGAGTGCTTTTGTGTGTCATCTGCACTGAAGGGGGTGAGTGATCAAAATATTGAGTAGGAAATATATGGATAAAAAGTACTAATGAATACCAGGTGTTTTATAAGATTTACTTTTTAGAATTATGCAAGTGTCAATATGCTGCCTACCAAAAATGCTTTTAGTAACATAACCACTCTACTCAGCACGGAAATAACATACTAACCAATTATCTATAATGACTAACCCAATGGGACAGAACAATTTATAGGTAGGAGAAAACAGTCTAACAAAGGAATAAATTTGATTTGTCTGAGTTGGACTTAGTACTGCTTTTGGAGTCTTTTTTCTAATCTTTGCAAATGAGATCTATATTAGTCTATCTATTCCTCTATTTGATATGTTTCTATTATATTATATTAATGTATATTGCTTTATTCTTTTTGAAGTACTCATTATAATCATTATTTAACACTTGTCAGTTACTTAAAATGTAATAAGCAATGTACAGAATAAAATAAATACAGGAGATAAAGTATGAGTAAAAAACCCAAACCTACAGTAATTTTATACTGTGGAATATAAACTTTTATTGGGGGTGACCAGAGTAGTTGTAAAAGGCAAGAGTTTTGCATGAAATGCTGAGTTAGAGTTGTTAACTGTCTTTTATTTCTTCTGCTCGGTTAATACAACTGAAACAGAGAATATGGTGGAAAGCCGTAAGATGAAAAAAATACAATGCACTTAACACTAAAACAATGCTGAAAATAAGTTTTACTTTTATTAATGATTTAGAAAACAGTTGTTCTAATAAAA
>NW_012148975.1:197937-198289 GCF_000956105.1 Propithecus coquereli
TTTTGATTAATACAGCCTTATAATAAAGTTTGAAGTCTGGTAAATTGATACCTCCCATTTTGTTTTTATTGCCTATAACAGTTTTTGCTATGCAGAGTCTTCTCTCGTTCCATATGAAGTGTAAAATTAATTTTTCTACATCTGTGAAGAATGATGTTGGTATTTTAATGGGGATTGCATTGAATCTGTAGATCACTCTGGGTAGTATAGACATTTTAACAATGTTGATTGTGCCGACCCACAAGCATGTTATGGTATTCCACCTGTTTACGCCCTTGGCTATTTCCTTCCTCAATGTTTCATAGTTCTCCCTGTAGAGGTCTTTTACCTCCTTAGTTAAATATATTCCTAG
>NW_012148975.1:198339-199489 GCF_000956105.1 Propithecus coquereli
TCACACACAAATAAGTACTCAATGATTTTTACTTGCACTATAAATGTGACCTGCAACTTCTTTAAACTAAAAGTTTAAATTCAGTGCTGAAAATCGAGGTATTTGTGTAGAATCCTCCTTAGTCATTAAATGACTTTTCTCTCTTCTTTTGATTCATTTTTCTCAACCTCTGATGATAAAGGAGCTTTGCATTTCACCAGGGGACTCAACAGAAATTGTTATAAGCAGGAGTTTTCTATGAGAAAATTGCATTGAGCCATATGGGCTTTCCAGATTTCACTGTATTACAAATGGGGATTTTAGGAGGGTCGAGGGAAATAAACTGCTCACACCCACAGTGGAGAATATTTGAGACATCTAAGGAGGAGGATCAAGACAATACTAATGTCAGTGTGTTTCCTTTCAGAGATGCCTTCAGATTTTGCTCTGAAGATACGTGAGAAAAACAAATGAAAATTGTATCTTATTTTACTGAATTTTTAAGAAAGCTTATTATACATGAATAAGATTTTTGAAGGATTTAATGTAGAGGTGAAAATTTAAAAGTCCCAATTTTCATAAGATAAAAGAAAAATAACAGGTACAATTAACTATTTCAAGTGAGTCATGTATACAGCTAAAGCCTACTGAGCCTCCAAACTTTGCATGAATAATTGGTTGCTTCACCCCTGCCATCTTGCCTTCCAGTGCCATTAACAATTACAATCATTAGTTGCCTATATGGCTGTTCGATTTGTACTGATGTCATAGAAGTAATTTGCTATTCTGCCTATTTTACTACAAAACTGTCCCATTCATGTTTTTAATTCTAATGTAAGAATTTAGGACCATCCCATTTTTCCCAAGTCACATCCCTGTGTTTAGTTAATCATAATTGATTGGATAAGTACAGGTTTATTTATTTTTTCATACTTCTTGCTACTAATCCCCATAAAGGCTCATTCAACATTATTATTCAAAGGTTGTTTCTGTGTGTTGCCAGAGTATATATGCACAGAGAATCACTAGATTTCCTCATGAGAAGGATCTTTCAGTGTCTAGTAGTCAAATTATTAGTCTGATACTCAGCACCAGCTACATAATTTCATTTACACAATTTCATTTGTGTAAATGACAGTGAGACTTCTTGTTCTAAAAATGAAGAATTTCA
>NW_012148975.1:199539-201300 GCF_000956105.1 Propithecus coquereli
GGCTTTGATTTACATGTTTTACTTTGATTGAGGAACTTTAGGACTTGCCTTCAATAAACAGAAAGCGTGGGTTTGATGTTTAAAGAGAAATTCCAGCAGTATTTTACATAAAAGAATTTGCCTCTTTTATCATACTTTACAGTTTCATATTCAATCTCTAATGTAGATGTAGACCATGTTTTGGTGATTTTAGTTTTAATTTTAAAAAAAGCTATAAAGAATAGCAAATTGTTTCATCATCCTGTGCCCCTCTCAGATATGAAACATTATAGCACTTTCGGTAAAAGTACATGGTTGTGCATTTATTCATAAATCTTTATTTTGACACAAATCTATTGGGGGATGAAACTCCAGGGTCAGCATGAATGATTTTAATTTCTTGACAGCCTTCTTCCTTAGACTCAAAATGCATTTAGCAGCTCTTGGATTTCATAACTTTTGTGGTCATACTTTTACAGATCAAAGAACTTTGGAGATGATTTATACCAAAGCCTTAATTTTATAAGAAAATAGAAACAGTAACCCAGAGTGGCAAAGCAAACTGCCAGCTCGTGGCTAGTTCAGCAGAGTAAAATCTAGGGCTCAAACAGCACATTCCAATAACTTGCGTGTTAGGCTTTGAACGTTTAGCATTTTCTTGTGTGATTCTCCATGCTTTCGTTTTTGGCTTTCATATGGAATGCTCTGAGCAAATCTCAGCCTCAGCATAAATCTATAACTAATTAATTCACTTATGTGGGTTAACATTCTGATCTGGAACACATTTTCCAGATGAAAGAGAGGAACAGTTGTACATGGTTTATGCTGCATGAAATTTAAATAGAGTCGTATCTAGAAATATTTCCTTGGTGTTAGTAAACCTATCATTGTATTATTTGCTCAAAGACTTTTTTCTAATAAAACTTTTTTTACTTTAATCTGCCTGCAGACCTAATTCTATTGCCAGTAACAGAGAGCTCTCAAATTGCAGACTTTAGTATTTTTAGATATACTTAGCATAGGCATTCTAAAATGTTGTTCACATCACCTCCCCCTCACTCCTGTAATACTATTCTTAGAATTTGTATTTTTTAGTTGTGATCAGGTAATTCTCCTAAATGAAGAATGCATTTATATTGAACATGTGTATATCAAATGAATTTTTATTTGAGGCAAAATTTAACTCATCCTTTTCTATCATTACCAGTAAAATGGAGGTGTTTGGGGTCAATATTTCTGAGTCGCTTTAAAAATCTTAAATTATGGTGGAGACAGTCTGAATGCATTTATCTTTTGCGAGTCAAGAATCAGGTCTTTGTCTATAGACCAGTGGAATTTCATAATTCAGTCATAGTTATTGATGTTTTCCCTAGGCTATCTAGTATGGCTAATATTTCTTACCATTAGATAGAAAGGGTATTTTATTCAACACTCATCAACTGAGACTCAATTTACTCTGCATTCTGTTTTTTTCAATTATATGTATCACTGAATATTCTTTATTGTTATTTTTATGGGCTATGTCCTATTAAATATGGCACATGATTTGTTCTTTTTCTGCTGTAATCAGATGTTTATTTTTCCTTCTTCATTTCTACATTCTCTTTCCTTGGTTAAATGAGCCTACTTATTCCAAAAACAAAGATACTCTCTTCAAGTGCTGGGAAGCAGAATCTGTACAACCAAGTTTTTCTTCAAAGCAGCACAATTCACAATTGCAAAGATGTGGAATCAATCCAAGTGCCCATTGATTCACGAGTAGATTAACAGAAGATAGTATAT
>NW_012148975.1:201350-202735 GCF_000956105.1 Propithecus coquereli
CACTGTTGTTTAAAAAATACATCTGAGTTTATTAATTTCTTCTCTACTGTTACTACCAGTTTCCTACAATATTTAATTTATTAATTGCACTTGAAATAATCCAGTGATTCTCCCTATTTTAGCTAGTCCGTGACTCCATACTGAAACCAAAATGTCACTCCCTTGATTAAAAACTTTAGTAGCCTTGTATTGTATTTGGTGCACAAGTATATTTTTATAAGCACTTGTAGAATATCCTAAGAGATGAGTTCCTGCCAATTTTCTCTCATTTCTCTTTTGCTCACTATAGCCAAGTCAAGTAACACTGAGCAACTTTCAGTTTCCTGTTTGAAATAAGCTCTTTCTCATTCCCTAAGCCTCCCCCTCTAGTTTTGAAAACCCCTCTCCATCCCTTATTATCTGACTAATCCTCTTCTTACAAATGTCCCAGAAAGGTACTTCATGAAATCCAATCTAAATTATTTGCTTATATTTTCTCTCACAAATCTTTTTTTCTGTTGGAAACATTGTATATTTTAAAACTACATGTTTATATATATGACTATTTTTTTAATCAAATAATCCATATGATAAAGACTTTGGTACAATAAGGGCTAGCACAGTACTTTATTCAATAAATAATTCAAAATATGGAGTTTGGGCTCTAGAAGAGTAGAATAGATTTTATAAAAATAATCCTTCAGAAGTAAACCATTATATACTCTGGACAAAATTTTATAAAGAAGTCTTTGAAAGCACTAGGAAGCAAACAAAAGCAGAAGAAATCTGAATGAATTTTATCCTCTAAAGGAGGAGTTGAAGGTGTGTGAACTGTGCACTATACAGCTTTCTCCCAAGGACACCGCCCCATTCATATGTGAGGAGAATAGAACATGAGCAGGAGGCCTCAGTCATACTGTATGAAGGCATCAGAATTCTGGGACCTCATATTTGGAAATGGAGGAAGATCTGAAATGGAAGGAGAAACAGGAGTCTCAAATCTGCATATTGAACTTACCTCAAATCTTAGTTGAGGAGTGAACTATGCACACAAGAATGAGATTTTGAGGAGTCCAGGGAGGCAAAATAGATGAAATTCTGAAAGAGCTGATATTTCAGCTTCTACTCAGTGTCTCCACTGAGACACACAATGTTTGAAATTTTAATCCCACTAACGTAGAGGGGATTGGTACATTGCTTGGGCTTAGTCTTCAAACAACCAAAAAAGCCATGCCTGGACAGTAAGACGGAGAAGGTCACCCTGGAATTAATGACCAAACAAAATAGACTCACCAAAACAGGGACTCCACAAGTTTAAAGTTATTCACTGATAATCTGTTCAGTGGAGCAAAACTTAACATTGTTATGAAGAAAATAACAGTAATAAAAATATTTTTAATGTATTT
>NW_012148975.1:214136-214941 GCF_000956105.1 Propithecus coquereli
ATACACCAAGTGAAACAATAGCATGTAAATTTATTCATTTGTGCAATCAAAAAATAGTTACTGAGTATCTACCAGACGCCAGACATACATAAGGCAAAGGGTTGCAAGAAGGTATAAAACATCAAGAAAATTCAAAGAAGGTAGCTGTAGTAGAAGCAATTAAGTTGAGAGTAGAGTGGGAGAGGTGTTGCTATAAAGTGAGAATGGGCAAATAGGTTGAGGGCAGATTATGCCAATGTATGGAATTTTGATTTTACATTGTGTATAATAAAGCTCTTCAGCAGCTGGGTGGCATGAGCCACTTACTTTTAGAAAGATGACTCTGACAGCTATATGGGGGATGGGCTCGAGTAAGGGAGAAATAGAGTGTCAGGAAAGAGAGTTATGAGGCTATTATTGTAATAGTCCAAGGGAGAAATGATGACGACCCAGACCTAGGCAGTGACAGAGAGACTGAGTTTGAGAGACATGTTTGAGGGAAAATTGACAGCATCTGGTGACAGGGCATTTTACTGTCAATCATAGTAAAACTACTTTAGCATAAGAAATACATAAGAATATGCGAATTACCACAGTTTATTAACATTCTTGATTTAAGAATTATTTTGATGAATTTTATCACTTCTATAGAGATCAGTATTAAGGAGAATATAGATTGATAATATTGATAATAGAAACAGAACACATTGTTTAGTGTAAAAATAGAAATTATAGAATCTATGCTAGAGTCGATCCTTCGTTTTGGAGAGGATACTAAGGTCCAGAGGCATAAATTCAGTTAGCGGCAGATCCCAGGTCTCCTAAC
>NW_012148975.1:214991-215917 GCF_000956105.1 Propithecus coquereli
TATGTTGTTATAATTGTTCTGTTTTATTATTACTTCTGTAAATATATTACTGTGCCTAATTTATAAATTAAACTTTATTATATTAACAGGTATGTATGTATAGAAAAAATATAGCAAATAAAGGGTTTGGTAATTCCTATGGTTTCAGGTATCAGCAGGGCATCTTGGAACATATCCCCCATGGATAAGGGGGGACTACTCCAGTGTGGGAAATCCAGGCAGTGACACAAATTTCAAATGTCAGGACTCCATTTCCCAACCAAACCAGTCTATTAAGGGGCCTCTTATTCACTGCTGTGCAAGCAATGAAAGAAACTGAAGGTCTTTTCTATGTTCTACTGTCCTTTCTGATGTATCTTTCATTAGATAACTAATGCATCATTTTCATGTACCCAGTCTTACTGGAAACATTGATGTAAAAACATTCATCCCTTTGGTTAATATGTAGATGAACTGTGCCAGGATGGGAACTTTAAGAAGACATATGCATTCCATGTTCTTGTTAATCCTTCCATATACATTTAGATGATCTTTTCTCCACATCTATTTCAAGGAATCTTATTTATCCCTACAGACCTTTCTTTGTCCCCTAATTCTGAGTGTCTCCCTTTCTCCAAAATTGCATATAATATCTCTTTCTCATTTGAATCCTTATTAAAATGTGGTTTGATCTTTATTACATTTCTTTCCTTATTCACCTTCTATCCTGCAAGCGACTCGCGGATCACCCTCACAGCATGCAGCACAAGCCCTCACCAAAGAACTTGCTGTATTTAGTGGGCAAAAGATCATTAACTATAATATTTTTTTATTTTGGATAATATTTATGGAATTTGTTCACAATACATGCAAAAAACAACACACATTCAAAGTTATAAAGAAAACAATTGTTGCTAGTTTTAGACTCATTCAGCTTTCTGTGCATG
>NW_012148975.1:225562-226329 GCF_000956105.1 Propithecus coquereli
CTAGGCTAACTGAAGCCAATGAGTCGGTAGGGCTTTTATACTTCTCTATGTGTTAATATTAACTATATGTGGGGAAAAGCATGCATGTGAACCCGTCTATATTGTTGAGCAGAAGAACAGCAAATGGTGTTTCCAACTAGACGGATCAGTTTGGCATTTCAGACATGACTGATCCACTTGTGGGGCTCCATAGACTCATCATTTAATGGCAGCCTAATCCTTATTTCATAAAGATGAATAAAAAATTGATTACCAAAATATTTCCAAAGACACATTTGGCTGTATTCAGCACTACCAAATCAATATTTTCCTTTTTTTTTTTTGCAAAATATGTGAAACTAATATATATCTATTAGTATATATATATATCTGTATCTATATGAAATTAAAATGATTATAGGAACCAGGTATAAAATGTACTTAAATGCAACCCTTTGAAAGCTGAGTTGAAAAACAGATGTGGCAAGAACTACGGCTACCTGATATAACAGACTATACCCAATGAGCTCCAATTTATTGAAAGGGAAAAGCAGGTCCAGAATTTTCAGAGCTTCTTATTTTCCTAGAGAATTCATAAATCTGGATGTGAAATCTCCATGCCTAAAAAATAAAGACAACTGTGCAGTTCAAACCAATACTTCCGTGGGATGGAAAGAAATTATTAGCAAGCCTCCAAGTTGTGCTCTATCAGGATATGGAGCACAATACCTTTTCAGTGTACTTATAACCTGGAATAGAAGTTATAACTACATACACATTTTTCTAAT
>NW_012148975.1:227134-248602 GCF_000956105.1 Propithecus coquereli
TGACTGATTAACTTTGGAAAGTGGCATATTATAGCAGTTAACTAAGCTAACTAGCTAAGTATATTATTTTAGCCAAAATGCATCTTCACTGAAGTAAGTCATTTGATTTTATTCATTGCACACACATAGCCTTTAAACAAAGTGTAGAATATATTGTTATCTTTTATAAAATTGATTTATAGTTTAGGGTAAGTTTTAGGATATTTAATAAACAGAATAGCACGGGCAAGAGCAATCAAAACAGACCATTATAGACAGTTCTCAACTTATGATGGTGTTTTCATATTTTTTTACTTTAAGATGGTGTGAAAATGATACACATGGAGTAGACTCTTTACTTTGAGTAGCAATACAACCATTCTATTTTTCACTTCAGTACATTATTCAATGAATTACATGAGACACTCACCACTTTATTATAAAAGAGGCTTTGTGTTAGATGATTTTGCCCAATTGTAGGCTAATGTTAAGTGTTCTGAGTATATTTAAGGTAGACTAGGCTATGATGTTTAGCAGGTTAGTTGTATTAAATGTATTTTCAATTTATGATATTTTCAATTTAAGATGGGTTTATGGAGACTTAATCCCATCGTAAGTGGAGGAGTATCTGTATTGTTTTTACCTTGTTAGTTAAAAGTTTTCCTTTTCAACTTTGGAAGTATCTAAGATTGGTTAGAAATGGGGTTATGTTTACTCTTACATGCATAAATGAAGCACAGAATGACTAAAGGGAAATGTATACATACTTTCATACCTAAGGTAAAAAGACTGCCATACTGAATTATTGTTTTCAGATAACAGGAAACACATAATACAATTTGCAGGCTTAATGTAAGAAGCAACGTGTTTTATAGATTTTCATACAAAAGGCATAAAGTTATAGGTAAAATATAAAAATGACATTTATTAAGTCTAAAAAATTGTAAAAATGATATTGTTCTACTGCACAAATATATATTTTTTTCTGGAATGTTTAAAAACATGCCAATGTATAGATTAAAATAAGTATTTAAACTTTTATGGAATTAGTTTAAAATAAAATACAATAAAATAAAATAAATATTAATGGTTTTTCAATCTCAGAGAATGAAGTGATTACCTCCAGAAGCAGTATCCAGAGAGAAAATAAAGGGAGACAATAAAGGGGTTTATCTCTTAGCCCTAAAAGTTCTAGACAGAAGAAGATTTCCCAAGTAAAACTGAAAATTGGATCTTCCTCTGCTCCTCACTGCCCCAAATGAGAGAGTTGCATTTAAGAGGATGTAGGAGATCTTAAGTTTAAGTATTTGATTTGTCAAAATGGAAGTGGTTAGTGATGGTGAAAAGTACAATATCACATTTCCCATGGTTGAGATTGAATCCAGATCAAAATAGGCTGGAATAGATATGGAGATTTTCATATGGGTAATGTGGAGAATTACACATAATACACTCCTGGCTACAAAACACTTTAAAAATCTCAAACAATGACAACAATATCATTTCTGTAATAAACACCCAAACTTTCAGAAAAGTAGAGACATCATTTGGGGACAAAGTTGAAAGACAGAGAGATTTTCTATTATGAAAATTTTAATTGTCCTAGAGGCACGTGTTGGACTCTATATCCAGAGGATTTTGGTTTAATGGACAGTAATGACAAGGCTCATTACTTTGATTAAGAGAGGGATTGGAACTAAGACCCTTCAAAAAGCTGGGACATTCAATGTAAAGACAAAATACAGAAAAATCCATCATTAAATTTTCAAAAAGTTAAAAACTAGAAAAAGAAGAAAAAAAAAAACTTTCTAGCCTTGGCTCATTCTATAGGTGGAAAAACAGTCTTTTCCAAAGATTCATAAGTGCTGGCCTGTTCTCATGCAGGATTGTGCTCACATTTATACTGATGAATTATCACTGGAACCGGTGGCCAATTAGTTCTAATTTCCCCCCTCCCTTTTTTTTCCCCTGGAAAAAAGTCAAAGACATCAAAACAATAAGGAAAATATATATATTTTCTTAGAAAATGTTAGGAGTTTGAGGAAACCTCAAATTACAATTTATATATAACTGCTGCCAAGTCAATTCAGATGATCAGATTATGCAGCAAGTCCCAGAAGAAGCTAGAATAAAACAGTAAAAAGCACAAAGATTGCAGAGGGGTATAATGTTGCCAGATCTCTGGAACTGCCTTCTACAAGAAAAACTACCCTGAATGGGAATTTCTATGATTAAGGCTAGGATCAAACAGTGTGTGAAAACTGGAATTTGAAGAGAGCAGGTGCAAAAGGTGCTTAAGGGAGCCCAGAGGAAAACAACAGAGAAAACACCAGCATATAAACATACATCTTCTAAAAGAAAATGTATTACTTTGGAAGGCAGGGCTGTGCCACTTCTAAGTTTGTAGAAGCATTAAGAGAAACGACCTCTTAGATATGCCAAATATTAATGAAAGACTATGACAGTGTGACCACAGGAGGGACAGATTTTTATCTGAAAAGGATGGCTCTTGGCATGAAAGCTAAACTGGCCAACTCCACCTCAACAGAAAGCTCGAGAATAGTTGGGTAACAAAATCCAGTTTTTTCAAATACACACTGAAAAAAGAATTGGCATAACATTCATACAAAGATAGTGGAAACGGAAAGAGTTTGTGTGAGAAAGAGTGAGAAAACTAGAGATAATAGCTAAAAACATGTATCTATCCAGGAAAGCTGGTTCTGAACAGTGAAAATCAAGACACGTGCTAGTAAGATAATCGGACATCAGGGGAGACTTCTCTTTCCTATTTTTAGAAGAATGCAATAATATTGCAGTTTTCTATGCTGAAATATCTTGTTTTTCAGAGGATGAGATTACTGATAAAGAATTAAAAAAGGATAATGGAGTTGTAAATTCTTGATAAGGCGAAAGGGAATTCAGCTCACATGGGGAGGGACTGATCATTGAAAATATAAGGAATGCCTCTTGCACAGAAATAGTAAAAAAGAAAGGAAGGAAAACCAGAGTCAGACATAGTGTGTTTACAGAATTAGTCTTGGGAAAATTGATATATTTCTGATAATTTCTATTTTCTCAATAAATATGAGGTAATTATCAGCTCAAATTATGTACTTGATCATGATAAAGGATGAGGAATGTATGAAGAGTGAGAAAAAAGATGAAAATGTCAGTGTTCAATAAAGAATTGTAAACTCGATGTATCGTATTTTTTTTTAAAATGACATCCAATGAATGCCATAAGAAAAGCACATAAAATGGTATAAGAAAAAACTCAAAATGCAATGTTTCTTAAAGAAGTTATAATGCTCATGAAAGTCATAAGTACCACATAAATTAAAACTGATAATATCCCAAACTCCTAAGTCCACTTGTCATTGTATTCTGATGAGTTCTCGTTATAACCACATGGCAAATGTTAATAGTTTTAAGGTGCAATATTTGAATTTTTTTCTATAAATGCATTGAGCTATATGTACATATAATTGTACATTATATATTCCTCCCTCTTTCTCTCTCTCTTTCAGTTTCTCTAATTTACTTTCTTTCACAAAAGTGGTATCTAGCTTCTTGGTATCCCTCTCTTTTTTCAGTATGTAAGATCTACTTAATTGTTGTAAAGGTTCTATGGTATCCACAACATGAATATATTATGCTTTATTTATACCTCTTCCTGTATTTGAAGATTTGAATAATTACCAAATTTACAACTACAAAAAGTAATGTGTCAATCAGTTTGCATATATATTTATAACGCTGGTGAAAGTAGGATTGAACTAATGCCACTTTCTGAAATCTATTACTTTTAAGTTTTTTATGTGGTATTTAATTATCTAAATGGGTTTGTGTGTTCCTTTATTACAATTTTCTGGCATTTCCTGTGAAAATAAGAGGCATTTGGCTTAATCATGTTTCTTTGTGAAGAATATCTTATATTTTTGTCTTAGCATATTTATTTACTGGTTAATATTTATAAATACTGGTTAATATTGAACTTACTTCTGAAAACTGTTTCAAGAAGGTGCATATGAAAGTCTTAGTAGACCTTAAGACTACATCTTGACCCCTGAAACACTTTCTAATAGTAGGTAAGCAAGGTGTATCTGTCAGATTATTTGGAAATATTTGTACCTACATCCCAAAAAGCAGAGTTGTCAAATATATTAACATATGTATAACACACATAAGGTATATAAAATAATATATAACATGTACTATACAATTTTATGTATATACTTAGTTATACGAGACATGATATAAACACAAGTATTTGTGTACACATAAAATATCTCTGATGGGATACAAAAGAAACTGATAAAAGTTATTGCTCTTGTGTGAAGGGAACTGTGGTGGAAATAAGGGCTTATTTTTACTTTGCACAGACTGCTTTTTTGAAGATTGAAATTTTTCAATATCTGCTTCCTGTCATGTGCCTTCTGCCCGAGTCCGCCGCTGATGTGCGCTAGGTTGCCTGAGTTCCGGGTGCGTTTCCCAGAACTCTCTGGTCACTTGAACCCAAGAGAGGCAATAGCCCTGGCTAAGGCTCTTGGTTTCCAGAGGGTCTGGACTGGTTTGGGTGCTTTGAAATAGATTTTTAGTTCAGTGGTGCTTATGGGGAGGTAGGGATAGAACCTAAATGTGAGACTTGGGTGTATGGGAAAGTTAAATATTGGTCGCTTCAACTTTCTTTGCTTTTGATATTGTCTCAATATCAAAACTGGTCATTGTCTCAATGTTAAAATGCCAAAAATGGAAAAAAATGTATACCTATTATTTTAATAATTAAGTATTATAAAGTACATTTTTAAAGTGAAAGTAAAATTATGTGGTTAATTTAATATCAATCCTACCTTTTAAGAATGTTAAATTCTTTAATCTCCAATGGCAAAGTCTTTATTTAGTGTAAAAATAAAATGAGTGAGTTAAAATATTACCAATAAAAAATAACCAGTATTTTTACATTTCTGAATAATGCCAGATACTGTGTTAAACACTTTACATAGCTTAACATATTAAATCCTTGCATTGTGTGAGCACCTTACGAAAGTGATATTATTTCACTTTTACAAAGCGCATAATTGAGATACTAAATAATTTATAAAAGTCTGTGCAGTTAATTCATAGAGGTAGGATTCTGTTCCCATTGACTACAAAACAGATGTATGTAATATATTTAGATAACGCTGAAAATATAGATATAACATATTAAAGGTAGATGTGTAAATGAAAAAGAGAAGAGATTTCAGGATTACTGTGTATAAAAAAGGAAAGAAAAGGCCTGTTCAGCAAGAGAGGAACCAGGGGGAGAAGAAAAATAACAATGAAATAAGTATAAAAATAGAACAAGTTCATTGCTGGAAGTACTGAGTTTTAAAAAGGCAAAAAGATCAGGTAATCATCTAGAAGCTGTTTAATTCTATAGTTCAGGGAAAGAAGAAAGTGGCAGTAAACAGAAGGAATATAACTTCAGTGTGATTTCAAAGTGACAAGGATGTGAAATGAGAGATGAAAACATATCAGACAGAAATGAAAGAGAAAGTAACTGTAGTTACATTTATTAAAGTCATAAACCTGCAGAGAACAATAACAATGATATCTGAGTCACAAGCAGAAATCAGAATTGAGTGATCCATATAACATATATTTCAGAGTTGAATTGCTGCTTGAATAATCATACAAATTCAAAAAGATACAGGAGAATTAACATAGTATTAAAATAGTGATTAAGCTCTTTAGTATAAAATGCAACAACCTGAACACAAGTGGTAATGAAAAAAAAAAGAACAAGAACACAATTCCTATTGCAGTGGAGTGTGTGTATGTGTGTGTGTGTGTGTGTGTGATAAATGACATTTGAGTAAATAATGGCGAAGTTCTGTTAAGATAGGAAAGTAAATGTCATAAACTTCATCAAGAAGTATAATTCAATGACAAGTAAAATCAAAAGGAAGTTTACGTATTATTAAGGCTATTAAAATAACCTATGATGGTTAGGACGATATATTGCAGAGTGTGAAAATTTAATATTTTAGAATTCCCAAGAAAGAGAAAGATATTTGATAGGCTTGTGAGTTCCAATAACAAGCAAGGAATATTGGGATGATTCACAGAAGTGAAGTGAAAACGGCCATGTTGCTGGCACAGCTTGATGGAATGTGCTGTGTTCACCTTTGTGTGACAAGAGATTTTCATGCATAATTGGAAGTGCTAAGAAAACAGCATCTTTGCTTTGTACCAGAGTTGACCAAGTGTAGGGAAATCAAGACATTGAGAAATAAGAATAAGCATAATGGAAGATTAATTAGCAGATAAATCAGGACTCAATGAAAAGAAAATGAATTTTGATAATGATAAAGAAAGATGAGAGAAGTACAGGAATTAAGTTATAAGTGTTAATACAGTACTATAGTAAGAATAATAGATTTATGAAGATGCAGAAACTTTGTATATAAAAGAGAAAAAGTAGTATATATAGTAACGTCAAAGGAAGATAATCCGTAAGAGGACAAAGTGGAAAAAAAAGAGAGAAATAAATTTGAGGTTGAAAAATTCTATGCACAGGGGAAGAAAATAAATAAATAAATGTATGAAATATACATGAGTTTTTAAAAAGAAGTATAAAGAGGAGATAGAAAACGGCAAGAATCTAAAAACTCAAAGAACTCCTTCTTTGTAAATTATCTATACAGCCTGTCATATTCTAACACTCTTCATATGGATGATATCAAGTCTTATTTCCACAAAGGAAAGAAAATCTAACTATCAAAAACCTGTGGCAAGTATTTTTTTGGGTTTCAGAACTTTTATGTGTTGAAAATGAGGCTCTGCACAAGCACAAACAGTGGGTGGGCTAGGGAGGTGTGGGATTGCAGAGCCAGCTGGGGCTGGGAGCCAACAGTGCTCTTCTCCAGGAAGATTGCTCAAGTGGCCACAATGGACACTTTGCTCAGTACTTATTATTTTTCTATTTCTTTTTCTTTTAACAACAAATATATTGATGTGTACCACAAATACAGAAAGGTTGACAAACCCAAAGTGGAGATAGTGATAGATTATCGCAAAGTTAACCTATTCTTTTAAGAACTAGCCAGCCCACAAAATAAAATATTAACACCAGAAGCATCCATATCTCCTCACTATCATTATACCATTGATCCTTCCAACAGATAACATTATCTTGACTTCTAAAACCAAAAATCATTTTTTCACCTATGTTTGAATTAAAAAAAATGGAGTCCTGTAGTAAGTGTCCCTGTATGATTGACCCCTTTCAGTCAGCGGAGTCAGACCTGCAAGACTGCAGATGTTAGAGCACCCCCAGTGCATCTTGGTATAAATTAATATAGCACAGTAATATATAACAGAAATAAATGAAGGCATTGAAAATATGAGTAAAGAGTAAGACATCATAAAAATCCCCAAGCAGATTTGACAAATTCATCATAGTTGACAAAAAAACTAGACTTTGAAAAAATTATTTAGAATAGAAAACAGAGTCAAAAAGATGAAAAATGTGAAATAAGGTTCAGTGTCATGGAAGAGAGAATGAAAAAGACCAACAATCTACATCTAATAGGAGCTTTAAAAAAAGAGAGAGAGAGGAGAAAAAATAAGCAGAGGGAAGATTTGAAGATATAAAAGCTAAGAACTTTCTGGAACTGTTAAAAAAGATGCCAATCTGCAGATTCAGGAGTTCCAATGAATCCCAAAGAGGATATCACAGCTAAACAAGTTGTATTGAAACTGTAGAACAGCAATGAGAAAGCGAGAAAGCAAAGATATTTTTAAAAAATACCCATTGAAGAAAGGCAGATTACTGGCAAAGGAATGGCAGTTGGACTGTGAGCCGACTGATCAACAGCTGTAACGTGGACAAGAAGACAGTGGATTGATGAGCAAAGAAAGTGGCAAACACGTGCTTAAATCTAAACAAATGCAGACTACAAGCACAATAATAAAAATGGCCTGTGTGGTTAAAACATACCCAGCAATGATATCATATAAATTAAGGGAGCTGAAAGCAATAAAATGTAAAATGTTTCAAAGTCCTTATGTTGTCTAAAGGAAGGTAATGATATTGATTAATTTTAGACTTTGGTGACTTAAATATATATATTTCTAAGTGTTAAAGAAAGACAAATAAACACTGGGAGAAAATATTTGTGTTCATTTCAGATAGAAAATTGTAGCTATAATGTATAAAGAACTCTTTAAACTCAATAAAACAAGACAATCAAATCAATTTGAAAACATCAAAAGATTTCAAAAGACATATCGCCAAAGATGATATATACTATCACTAAATATCCACAACAATAGCTAAAATTTTTAAAAAATGAAGACAATAGGAAGGGATGACAAGACTATGGAGCGATGGGAACTCTCATGTAATCTTCATAAGAATGTAAGCAAAACTACTTTGGAAAACGTTTTGTCGGTTTTTCTGGAGTTAAAAATCAACCACCCTTTGACCTAGCAATAAAATGAGAAATGAAAGCATGTATCCTTAGGAGGACTTTTATGAAAATAAATATAGAAGACTTATTCATAATAGCCTAAAGATTTGAAGCGACAGAATTTCTTTTCTTATATGAATATATAAACATAATGTGATATATTCATGCATATACTACTGAGCAGTAGATATGTTGAGCAAAGAAGTCAAATACAAAAGAACCCATATTGTGTGATTCATTTACATAAATCCTAAAACAGGAAAAAGCCAACTATGATTGAAATCAGAACTGCGGTTGCCACCTGGGGATGGTATACGCATTGGGAAAGGGCACAAAGGAATTTTCTGGGATGATGGACGTCTTCTATAACTGGATTAATGTGTACATTTCACAAACGTCACTGAGCTGTACACTTGAGAGTGATTTGTTTTATTGTATGTAAATTGAAAATCAACTTAAATAAAAGAAAGAGAGAAATAAGATATGGTAATATAAGAAGAAATACAGTGAAAAATATTAATTCAATTTTGTACTTTGGCAAAAAACTTTCAGTTTATATTTTTAAAATTTATTATCCCAATTCTTTTGCAAGGCTGTTGTTTAAGTTAATTCTTACAGTTTGCAAATTGTGACTTTCAGTTTCTGGAAAATATAATTATTGAAAATTAATTGAGATGGCTGATGCTAGCATTAATACTAAATGTTTAGGAGAAAAGGAAATTGTTTTTAAAGAATATTAATGGTCAATCAAGGTGGGGTGATATAGCTTAACTATGCAGGGATGAGAGGAAATTTGGATATATTTTGATTTTGTAGCTTGTTCAGCTTGTCATTATTGTTAATTTTGATATGATGCTATTTCTGCTTTCAGCATCATAAACAGAAGGCAGTGGTTCATTAATATGCATTTTATTTGCAGAGATGATTCGCTTTTAGCTATAGATACTGCCGTGAAGCCCATTTATAATACGGCAACAGCTACAAACTAGTCTGGAATGATTCGATATGATCATTTCTCCCCTACATGCTTTTATCCTTGTTCCTGGAGATGTTAAAGATGGACTTCGTGTGTCAGTGTTTCCTGCTTTTGCTTTTGACTTTATGTCAGTGAATATCTTCAAAGACAAATATCTTTATGTTGACTAATAACCTTTAATCTTTTCAAGAGAATTACAATACATTTCCCACTTTTCAAATGTATTGACTGAGGGATTTGGTAAAATATTAATTCTCTGAGAAATGGCAGGAGTGAATTCCTGCATGAAAACACTAATCAAATATAATTTGTGGAAGAAGCTAAATTATTGGAGGCATTAGCCAATGGGATATTGAAGTCATTCAATAAGATAGCGAGATTAGGGGTGAAACACAGACTGATACATACTAATGGCTCAATGAATGAGGTACTGACTGCGACATTGGTGGCTGAAAGCAAAGAGCAAAGGCACGGTATAGTTTATCCAAATTATTATGGCCTCAATGGACCAGGTTACATCTTTTATTTTACTTTTCCATTAGTAATAAAAAGGTTGGCGTGGTAATGGCCTGGAATGGTAGTATTAGTCCACATTATTTGAATGCTAATACTATGTTCTAGGAGCTGTGCTGAGAACTATACACAGATGACCTCATTTAGGTTCCCAAGATGAAGCAGTTATTAAGTGTGAATATTTGGATATAAACCCTAGTAGACTGAAGCAGAATCAATGTGCTTAGTACTATAGCATATTGCTTCAATAAGCCTCAGTGGGGATCCTGAAAAACCTGAAAAAAAAGACATTTTTATAATAGAGCCAGACTTCAGTTAATGAACAGAAATAGAGAAGAAACCCCCTGACATAATGGAGTTGGTAGATGACGAAGAGACACAACTGTGGAGCGTAGAGTTGAGAGAAAAGAAGGGCAGGGAGGGATAGTCTGGGCTTGAGAACACGCAAAGCCACTTGGGAATAAAAGAGACAAAAAGAATAGGATACCAGGGCCTCTGAATTTTGAGTGTTGACTATTGACTGAAAAAAGGATAAATGGCATATTGTGTTTAGTAGTAGTTTCTTTAAGGAAAGTGGGCATTGTGTTTAGGTCAGAGGAAGTGCCTCACTCAGGTTCATTCTGGGTGAGGTACACAGCAAAGTCTGAGTTTTCTTTTCACTTTGCCCAGGATGAGGCAATGCTGGTGACTCAGCCTCTGTACTCAGGCATCTCAGGCTGGTAGTGGCATTTGTTTGTGACAAGTACTGGACAAACATTTTGCACATTTCTTGAAATATAATAAAAATGAAGTAGTGAATATTGTGACCACTTTAACTAAATATAAACGAATTAAACAAAACAAAAATTGACTTTATGATATTTTGTATTTTATATCATTTTTTGTAAAAGTTTTCTGTCATTTGTCAAATATCTACTGAATGCCTACAACACGCCGAGTACTGTGATCGAAGGTGCAGATGTAATGGTGAACAGAAATAGACACAGTCATAGGTCCTAGAGTCTTAGGGGGCTTTTAATTTAGTGAGGGGGCTGGAGACAGACATTAATCAAATAATCGTACAAATGAATGTAGAAGTATAAACTGAGATGGAGAAGAAGATGAATCTATAAAAGCGAGTAACAATAACAGTAACAAGAAAAGGATTATTCTGGGGTAAATCAAAAGCCTGAGAAAGTTATGTGTCTCATGAGATCTGAGGGATCAAAAATTGTTAATTAGGTATAGTGGCTGTAGGGAGGGGAGTCATGAAACCGTGAGCCAAGCATAAGACACAGACAATGCGTAGATGCTGGAATAAGAGGGTCCATGACATTCTTAGGCATTTGCAGGAGGCAATTCTAAGTAGAGCACGGATAGGCTGTGTCTGAGATGAGAATGGGGAGCTAGAAAGAGGTAGAGCCTGATATAGGCCATGTTGAGGATTTTGGTCTTTTTCTCCTAACAGCCATTAAAACCTGGTACAGAGTTTTAGAAAAAACTGGTCTGATTATATTTACATTTTGAAAAGATAACTCTGAGGTATAGATTGAAGGACGCAAAAGTTGAAGGTTAGGAGACTAATTGGAAGGATGTTGCCTATCCTGGGGCAAAGATGATAGTAACTTAGACCTCTGAATTGGCAGAAATGATGGAGATAATTGGATAATTTGAAATACGTCAATAAGAACTGGCATTCTGAATTCCATTAAAATTCTTGCAAATAGTTTCTATAACATTTCAGTATTTTGAAATATTAATAATTTGAACTTTTCATATAAGTGCATTTTTCTCACTTATTTAGATAGTTTCTCCATCACAATACTAAGATTTAACTGTGGTGGGTCTTTCCATAGAATCAAATTAAAATTACATTATTTTACTTATGGTAATATCAATTATATTTGTAGCACAGATATTTCTCGATCATTATCTTTTCTTGTTCTATTTTTGCACACATTCAAATTTTTCCAATATTCATTCCCTATAACACTTTTTGTGGTATAATTGACACAACAGCTATTTCATATTAGAAACTAAATATTTCATTTAAATGAAATGTAGTCAACTTTGTTGATGAAATATTTCTATAACCCTTAAACTGCTCTTCCGAAAATAATGAACGTTTTGCTGAAAAATACTGTCACTTCTTTTCTTGTCATCACTTTCTTTTTCATTTTACTGCAACATTTACCACTTCATAGCCCATGCAATTTTGCTCTTGTAGGATGGAGATAGAGTGTGCATTCCTCTGTCTGCATTTGGATGGCTACTGCCCCATTTAGCTCGCTGCAGACAATTGGCTCATTTAGAAAACATTTCACCATCCAGGCAGAAATAGGTAATGAAAGAACAAAAAAGTCTTTGGAGAGATTTCTTTTAAAACTCCTAGAACAATTCTAGGAAATCTTGTAAAATAAGATCTAGATAATTTCCTTACAGTGTAAGATAGTTAGTAATAAAATATTTTCATGCATGCCAGATAACCTGGTATGTATGAAAGAGCGAAGGGTGTATAGTCATAGTACTCATGTTCAGGTACTGGCTCAGCCACTTTCTAGTGTGTGAAGTTCAGCAAATCCGTTAACATTTTGCCTCAGTTTCTTCATTGGTAGATGAGTACAATACCACACTCCTTCCTTAGAGGATTGTTGAGAAGAGTAAGGAAAATCATAGGCTTGTAAAGCAGTCCTTAAAACTGGGATTCCTTAATTAACATGCATTTTGGAACTTCAAGGGGTTCATGTTATTTTATGCAAAATAGTGAGTATTCTTGCATTTTCCTCTACAAAGAATGAATTAAATTCTCAAATGAGTCACTGATTGCCTCCATGGGATATTAACAACTACTCAATGCAATGTTAGATGTTGCCATCACTCATAGTTACTTTCACTATTGAGATGTGGCTGGTGTAACAGAAGGAGCACAGCCTTTGGAGCCATACATACCTGGAAATGAGCCTGGGCAGGTCACAGGTGTAGATGTCCAGTTCCTTCCTTCATCCTTAAAATAAAATTGGTAATTCTTTGAATAAATGTGAGGATTATAGTGTAGGAACTTAGCAGATATTAGTTCTTTTATTTCTCCCTTAGTATTTATTTTGGTATGCTTGTAATACCAACAATTTAAAAGAGGTGAAATTTTTACATTGTATGTGTTTTTCTGAATTAAGGGCACTGCTTTGTAGATATAGTAATTAACAAAAGAACTTCAAATTATGGGACTTTTGCTAGAAATATTTTTAAACTTGAAATGTTTTTAGACTTCAATATCAATCCCTTAATTTAGCATAAATTTACTTGAGAAAAAGATTTCTTATATTTGTCACTAAATTACACTGATGACAAATCTCTGATTCACAACTTAAGATTCTCAAGTGACAAACATTACCATATTTCCTAAATTTATAATGACATAAGTAAAAATATAGTAATTTACTATAAGGGGTCGAAATCATTAAGCTTTTAACTAATATGTGTATACACACACACATGCACACACACACACACATATAGATAGATAGATAAAAGAAGTTTTAAGGATTACCTCAGTTTATCTAGGCATATTTTGTGTTCTTTTCTAAATTTTGAGAACTCTGTAAACTGATTATTTCTTTGTGAAATACCAATAAATCCTTACTCTCTTTTTTGTATAACGGACTCAAAAGGGTTTTTTCCTACTGTCAGATAAATGTAGGCCATGTTCATACATAGAATCTTTTTCTAGAATGAAAGCATATTTTGTATTTTTTCTCTCTGAATTTGTCATTTTAAATTAATTTATAAATTCAGTGTGGTCCTTTGACTGTCATGTTATCAAGTAAATAATTTGCTATCTTGAATAATTAAAGAGCACCTTTTGAAAAAAATTCATAGCCCCAACTGTACATTGGATTTGTGGGATTTCATGTCTAGTAGGAAGTTGGTAGCCATAGGAGAATTTAGCAGATGTGTTTCTTTATCAAGTTGATGATGTTAGTAGGACCATGTACTTTTAGAGTTGGAATAAAATTTTAACCCATGCTCCAGCTGTTCCACTGTGTGTGGAGAATAATGGATCTACTGCTAAGTACTCAGAGTTATAGTTCACAGGAAGCCAAGCCCCATCTACCACATAGCTAACATTTATGTATTGCTTAGTGTATGCTAGGCCTTGTACTTAGTCCATCATTTCACCTTATTTAATTTTACAACCATTCTATGTGGTAGTTTTATCTTCATTTTAAAGTTAAAGGAACACAAGGCTGTAAATCCTTGTTAAGGGACATGGTATACCACATAACTACTAGGAGTAGAATCTGAATTCATAATCCAAGTCTTTTTAATTGTAAACTCGTGTTTTAAAATGTTGTGTTATATAAAAAAAAATGGTTATTTTATTCTAAGTCCAAAGTAAATTTTATCTACTGGGTTTATATTGTCAACAAACTATACTGTATTTCATTATGTATTTCATTCTACTTTGTAGGCATGCATAGTAGCTACCAACCAAATAAGTGACTGATGACAGTAGCCATGAGTAATTAAAAGGCTTTTTAGAATGTTTAATTTTGCTATGCTCTGGTATTCAAGAACATGTGGCAAAGGTAATGCCTATACTTTCTTTCAAGTAGATCAAAGGGCCAAATGGGAAATGGCTTGAGTTCAATATTTTTTATACATATCATTTTTTATGCCTAACATACAAAATCCTTTCCTTTATTCATGCAGATCCTCCCACATGAATAAAATAATGTCAGTTTCCTTTTCTGATTGAACATTTAACAGTCTGTTTAGCTTTGTTCAAATTCTGTTGGATTTGTTTTTATTAATTAATCTTTTTATGTTTTATTCTTTCGGTGTCATATGAGTCTTTGTCACTCATATTTAATTTTATCCTTTCAAAAATAGCTTCTTACACTAAAGCGTTTTTCCATTTTTATTGAATAAATTAACTTATGAAATTCATTTGTATTGAATATATTAAATTATAAATTATAAACTCTTTTATAATGGAAGTCATCTTTATATCCTAACATTTAATATGAATGACTACATGTTCCTTAAGTTAAAAGCAAGCACACTGATGGATGAATCCAACCTGCTTCTACTCAAGTGCATTCCCTTTCCTTGCTTTCTACAAAACTTTTCTAATTGTCATCCAAGCATACGAGGACATTGTTTGAGCAATTTCTCATACTCTCCTTCTCTCTTCCCCTCCTCGCTTCTCTCTCTCTCTCTTTCTCTCCATATATTGTGCCTTAACTACTATATTAACATACATATATCCTATTGTATGTCATATAAAAACAAACAAAATTCTATATTGGCTTCTGTAAAAAATCTGTGTATTATCAATACTTACTATTTTCTGCTTTTCTTATAATTCTTTCTTGAAACCCATCCCAGCTAGGTTTTTACTACCACTGCTTCAATGAAACATCTTTTATCAGGGACCTCAGTATCTTCTACATGGCTAAAGCCAGGGCCGGGTCCCAGCTCTCATCCTGGTTGACCCATTAGTAGTATTCGAAATGTATGACGTCTCCTTATTGAGACATTTTTTTTTTATTCTATCCTTTTCATTCCAACCTCTTCACCCCCCAGAACTCCTCCTCTGTCAATTGCTTTCCATCTCCCTGAGCTGCGCATGTTGAGGAGTTTCAGGGCTCAGAATTCTAATTACCAGTTTTTTTCCTACAGTCAAGCACTCAGTCGTATCATTCACTTTAAAGGCTCTATATACCATCTTCATGTCTATGTCTTCAAAATCTCTATCTACCTGATTATCTGTGAGTACTCCAAATTTATTTATCCAATTGCCTAATTGATATCTACATGCAGAAGTCTAATACTTGTCACAAACTTAACATATCGTAAACTGAATTTGATTTCTGCTGCTCGGGCCATACTTGGAGTTATCCTTGATACTTCTTTTGCTCTCACATTCCACATCCAATTCCAATAGCAAATTCTGCATATTCAATCATAAATATGCAAAATACAACTATTGCTTCATTGCCTTTGAGGTTTCCACCTTGTCGAAGCTGTCTTCCTCTTTCATCTAGGTTATTTACATAGTTTCTTATCTGTTTTCCTTCCTTCTTTCCTTGCCTTATTATAATACTTTTACAACTCATCTATAAAAGGAATTCTTTTAAACATAAATCAGATCACATTGTTCTTCCATTGAAACCCTTCCAAGATTGACTATGTCACCCAAAAAGTAAAAACCGAAGTCTTTGCTACAGCCTAGAAGACACTGCGGATTCCGGCCACTCTCCCTCTCTGGCATTGCTCTCTACTGGTTTCTCCCTTGCCCAGTCTTCTCACAGCCGCAGTGTGATCTTGCTGATTCTTGGACATGTTCAGCAAGACCCCACTATAGTGTTTTTGTACCTGATATTCTCTCTGTTTTGAATGTCTACTGCATGTTTTTTGCTCAAATATTTTTTTCCTTAGTAAGGCCGTATCGAAACATTTCATGTGAAATATAACAAGGCATGTTTTCCTGACAGCCACTTTTCTTCTTCCTCACTTATTTTGTGTTTTCTTTCCACTTGATGTATGTGCCAAAGGCAGAGAACTTGTTTTGCTCACTGCCCTATCACTAGAGTCTGATACATAGTGGGAACTAAATAAATATTTGCTGCCTGAATAAATGAATAAATAAATGATGAATCCAGTTACTCCCACATATACTGCTCTTCTGATCTGTGATGTCAAACAGTGAGACCTCAGTACAGTTTGAGCTATCACCTTAGACTTAGATTTTTTGGGCTGGTTCCCATGTCAGTCCTTATTAATTTGATTCTGAGGCAATATCTTATTTTTTACTGTATCTCTTTATTGTGATTCTGTTTCCATTATTGGATTCATTTTTTCCCATCACTTCTCCGGTATCACACTCTATGCTACCCGACAAATACTATGACTTGAATCATCTGCAATGACCTTTATGGCCATCTATGAACAAGGTTTCACTGCTCTCCCATTAACTAAAAGCCACTGACTTCATACCCAAGAGTAAGTCTGAACTTGTCTACGATAAACATAGTAAGTTTATTTACATGGCCACTGTGATTGCTTCAGTTAATGCAGGGCTAAGTCTCTCATCTCATGGCATTTACAAAGCAGTGATGATTATTTCAGAATGAAGTTCAGAACACTAGCTGGAAATTTAGCCATACAGACGGTCTCCTGCTACATAATGTGGTTGGTGTTTATGAAGTCTGCTACTACTAGTACCTTTTAATACAAGCCCAGGAAACACAACCAAATGATGAAATTAGAAAATGGAAAAAAAACTAGACTGCTGTAGAAATGAGCCAGTGACCTTATTAAACTGAACTTGAACTTTCAGTTTCTTGAGGAAATGAATCTCCCTGAATGCTTAAGCCAATATCAGGTTATGTTTTGTTTTGTTTTGGTTGTTGTTTTTATGCTATCTGCTGTTTAAAAAGTCCTATTAAAATATACTCTCATGAATTTCAGACTACTCCAGGGCATGTAACTATTGTAACTGGCAATTTAGGAGCCAATCCTTGCCCAGTATCCCCATGAGAAAAACAAAAAACCAGAAACAACTCAGAGATTTGATTTTATAAGCTCCTACTCATTTTAAGGCTATTTGGAAGAGAAAAAGACAAGGAGGGAGTGAGGGAGATGGGAGGAGAGAGAGAGAGAGAGAATAGGACAGGGGACAAGAGAAAATAGAGAATTTTGAAGGGGTCATAATCCACATAAATTTGAATTTTGGATGATGCTCAAAATAAAAAGAAAACTAGCTATTATATCATAGCTTTGTCCTGTTTTACAGCCACCATCTAAATTTTGTGTATATATATATATATATATATGTGTGTATATTATATGATTATATGATATATATTATTATTTTTTCTTTTTACAGAAAAGTCTTCAGAGAATAAAAGATCAAAACCTTAATTCACAACCAATTTTGTTTGCTTTTTATAAAAATAATCATAGACATTGTATACAGATACTCCTTGATTTATGAGGGTCATGTCCCTATAAACCCATTATAAGCTGAAAATACCATAAGCCAATATGCACTCAATACATCTAACCTACTGAACATCATAGTAGGATTTCTACTAAGCACGTATGTATGGCTTTCACGCCATTGTTAAGTCAAAATAGCATAAGTCGAACCATTGTGGGGACTGTCTATGCTAAAATTCATACTTAATTGTTTTTCTTCCCTGAAAAAATGTTTAAAATTCTTAGCATATTCGAGATAACTTAAACTCATTTGGAGCCTAGTGCAATCCTTCTTTAGTTAAAGCCAGGTTGTGTAGTGCTGTGTGAGAGAGACCAGGCTATTGGATACTCCAGAATTGAAATGACTAAACTCATTCTTTTTTGTTTATCTTTAATTGTGACAAATACATAATATAAAATTTACCATCTTAACTGTTTTTAAGTGTACAATTCAGTGCCATTAAGTACATTCATATTGTTGTGCAAGGATCACCACCAGCCATCTCTAGGACTCTTTTCTTCTTGCAAAACTGAAAACTCTTTATCCATTGAACAGTAACTCCCATTCCCACCTCCTCCCAGTCCTTAACTACAGAATATATTTTTAATAACACGGACTGGTAGCATAAAAGAAGAGATGTAAATATATGTGAGTGTGCATATATATATGCACACATGCTATACACACACATATAAATATATACATATATATGTATGTATAGCCAATAGTGGAATAATTAGGTAGATGTGATCAATTCATCCAATAGGCATTATTGTATAAACATTACTTCATTCTGTTTATGTAAAATATAAACAGATACATCGAGTGGGGAGGAAAGAGAGAAAGTACAATAGGATTAGAAAGGGGTTTACTATAATATTAATATTGGTTAGGGTAGTGGGTTTTATGGTGATGTTTAGTTTCTTTTTTGTAAGATGTTTTATTGAGAAGATTTTTCCTTGTCCGAATAGCAGCTACTATTTTTACAACTAGAATAGACCTATTTTTAAAAGAAAATAATCTTGTTATATATTCTCCATCATTTTAGATATTGGGGGAGTATTACATAAAAAACAAATGTTTAAAATGACCACCTATCTCCAGCATCACGGGTTGTTCAATGTTGTTGGGGAATGAGAGCTATATCCAAATAAAATTGAAATTAATGTTTGCGTAGTTGTGTGATTAATGATTATAAGTTTAATAAGAATTCAGACGAGAGAAAAATCAGTGTAGAATAGAGCATTCGAACTGGGGTTCATGCAGGAAATGGAGTTTTCTTAGGATCCTTGATTTTTGTGACCTAATGGGAAATAGACAAGTTAATAGGCTAAGTACTAGGATGATCTCAGAGACATGGAATGAGGATTTGTGCAAGATTTAATTTTGGGTCAACTGTAAAGTATATGATAAATTCTAACTGATATAATGAATGGAAAGATTTTTTCAATGCATAAATTACAGGACTAAATATTTAGATAGGAACTTGAATAATTGCATGCCTGAAGATGTTAACAAAAATGGAAAAGCATCATTCCATTCCTGTGCTTGTTACAAGTTATTTGGAAAAAAATGCCAGACATTTAATTGTCATCTTATTACTTTAGACACCATTTATTTTTCCAGCTGTCAATCTTGTAACGTATATAATCTCAATATTAGGGTATTAAATTCCCTCGAAACACTCATCATTTATGTTTATTCTCTTAGTTATTTGTTTTTCTTCTTGTCTTCTCTGTATTGTAACAGAGATAAAGTGAAAGAGATTTATGTCTGACTAAATTTTAGCATCTGCTCTATCCTCCCATTATGTCGCTGCTCTATATGTAGTATTGTTGCTAAAAAATCGCTCCTGTCAGCAAGAAAAATAGCTTAGCAATATGATCTAATATATTTCTCTTGTTCTTGAATAGGGATCTTTCTAGTAACCATATTACATAAACATGTTTATGGTAATGTAATGAACAATTTATGAAACTACCATTAATTAGCAGAATATTTAATATGGGCCTGGAAATTGAGAATCTACTTTTCTTTTCTACAGGTTCTATGGGATATTTTCTCTTAGGTTACATACAACTGACAATAAATGAATTCTTTAGAAGAAAAGTTTGCATTAAACTCTGTGTGAGATAGTGTCTTAACTGGTAAGACCAGGCCATAATGCAAAGGTTAAGGTATCCCACCCTTTACAAATGCACTGCGTACACAATACAAGCATTTCCAACCTTTCTTCTTTGAGCAGGAATGGTGAGTTTACTAAGGAGACCTGAAATGCTTGACTATTGGTGGAAAGAAGCATGAAAATGTTCGTCTTTTTCTTGGATGGCAAAATGGTGTCACTAAATAAATTGAAGGTGGGTACCTACATAAATGTGAAATTTTGCAAGCTGTCGCTGATGATCCCTCAGAGAGCAAAGGCGCTTGTTGGATTGAGATCAGTTGGCTTTCTGGGTATGAACAGCAGGTTTTGTGCACAGAGGCTGTGCTGTCATTCTGCAGATTCCTTTATAGCTTCAGCCAGCCCCTTTGCCTTTGTAAGACCACTGCACCCACAACCTGGGGGGGCTCAAGTGAGTACATATGGTCATTAATTTAATCTCATTATGAAGTGTTCATCTATGTTTTCTTAAACCTGCTAGTGTATTGGGTAAATATGCAAAAATTGAACAGAAAGTGTACAAATATTGGAGAAAAGTGAGTCCAACAAATGTAACCTGAGTCAAGAGGTGGGCAAAATAATTAGCTTTCCCCTTCTGGGTAAGTGCAGTGTAAAACAGCACAAAATGAGGCCAGGGTATAGTTTCAAGCACATAGTATATTAAATGAAAGGATAAATAAATGGATGCCATTAGCTTTTTGCCTTAGAGCATAAACAGCAAATAATTTTCTATTCTTCAAGTCCAACACATCTTCTTTCTGTATTGCAAGTATAAGGTAATGATTCTCAGCCAGGGGCTATCCTATTAAAAACACATAGAAAGATTTTGGCAAATTGCCTACCACTGAAGTGAGTTAGGATTGAACAGATTAGAATTTTTGAAGAGGCCAGTTTATGGGCTTAAAAGTTTGCTAATTATTCTGATACCCACCCCCTGTTCACTAGCCACCAAGGTAAGAAAGCTGGTTTAAATGGGATAGCTCAAACAAAATTATATCTTTAGGAATAAATCAGAATTTGAAAAACAACAAGCAACAACTTTTCTTTGGCCTCACTGTGGTGTGCCTCATTGTTCCTTTAGAGCACTGAATTTATTATAGCATCTACAACACTGACCTGATACTTTTTGAATATAAATCTGCCACTTATGCTAGACTGCAAGTGCTCAGCACACAAAAAAACCTGAATCCATTAATAAGCTAAATAGGACTGATAAAACATTGCACGAAATCCTTTGTTTTAGAGCATTTACTTCTGAGGAATAAAAAGTTGACATACATTATATATAATTTAGCTAGAAAATGCTTACGTCTTAGGAGGTGGCATTTAGATGTGACGAGGTAAGATAATTCATTAGTGTATTTACCATTCCTGATGTACTTTATAGTTATTAAAGTGAACACTTTATAAAATGTAGTTT